>NW_018165217.1:337047-338761 GCF_001263595.1 Phalaenopsis equestris
AAATAAATAGGGAAATAATATTATCGGGCATAGAATTGGAGATTTTAGAGTGACAGACTAAAATTCCCAATTCGGTTCTATCATTTGGGTGCTGAAGTGTAGATGTTAGCCATCAGGCGGGGGGAACGTGGGAGCTCTGAAGTGAGAGCCGGTATCCTCCCAGCCTAGCGCAGATTCAGTAAACAAGCGTAGGATTAGTCAATGTTCTTTATGCCTGGACCAAAGGGTAAAGAATAGATATGCTTCTATTTGGCACGATATAATTTGAACTAATTCACTTTATTCATTCACTATAATTTCTTGACAAGGAGAAGGATGTTTTCTTATATATTGAATATCACATTTGAACCTTCATTAGTATATTTAATTATTTAATAGTTATTAAAATTACATATTTATTTCAATTGCCTATTAGTGAAAGATAATCAAATTGAACTTCGTTGTTGTGATTAAGGTATTGCTTTTCTAAGGTCTTAGTTCGTAGTTCTAATCTTACTTTCTGTGGGATTGATATCTAGGACTCCATTAGAGCCCTATATTACTTGAGCGATACGTATACTTGCGTTGATAAGTGTGACTTTACAATTATTTAATATTTATTCCGTCCATATTTATCTTATATTTTTAGGCATATATTAAGTCGCGGTCACCCTCTGAATGGGTAAATCCTAAGAGCGTAGCTAGTATTCATGAATCTAATGCAATGTCTATTTTAGCATCTCAAATTGCTGCTATATCAAAAAAGATTGATCAAATTGGAGTGAACTATTCTCAAATACCACAAACATTAGAGGAAAATTCACTAGGATAGATAATTGATACTCAATCATCTTATGAAACTTTAAATGCTATTAATAATCAAAATAACAATCTCTATTCTAACTATTTCAACCCTGGATGGAAATATCACCCCAATTTTAGTTAGAATAATTATAACAATTCAATGAACCCCTCAGGAAATTTAAATAATCAAGGAAATTCTAATTATCGACCTTATTATCCCCCTGGATTTAACTCTAACCCTAACCCACAAGTTAAGGAAAGGAAGTTAAAAATGGAAGAGGTAATGTTAAATATGGGAAATCAAATACAAAATCAAGGGGCTGCTATTATAAATATTGAAAATCAATTAGAACATATTGCTACTGCACTTAGTAACAAACCTTTAGGAAATCTTCTGAGTATTATGGAAGTTAATCCTAAAGATCAAAATAAAGTGCAAATTAAAGCAATTCAGTTACGAAGTGAAAAAAAAATTGAAACAAGGATCCAAAGAGAAACTGAAGTTGATGTGGAGAGGGAATGAAGAGGGAAGAGATGGAAAGTGACCATAATGAAAATGAAAAAACACAAGTTCCTTTATAAAAATCATTACATCTATTTCCTCAACGACTAAATCAGAAGAACAAAGGCAAATAATTTACAAAATTTTTGGAAATCCTTAAAAAGTTAACGATAAACAATCATTTCATTGAGTCTTTAGAACAAATGTCAAGTTATGTGGAATTTATGAAAGATATATTAAACAAGAAAAGGAAGTTTGCAGATCATGAGACTATTGCACATAGTGAAGAGTTTAGCGCTATTATCCATAAAAAGCTTCCTAAAAAGTTAAAAGATCTTGGTAGGTTTACTATACTTGTGCAATGGTTGAAAAGTTTTTTAGAAAAGCCTTATGTGATTTAGGAAGCGAGTATCAATGGTGAGTATCAAT
>NW_018165217.1:338829-345835 GCF_001263595.1 Phalaenopsis equestris
CTGTAACTACTACTGTAACTCTTCAGTTAGCTGATTGATCAATAACTTATCAAAAAAGAAGTTATAGAAGATGTATTAGTAAAAGTGTATAAATTTATTTTCCCTAGTGACTTTATAGTATTAGATATGGAGGAAGATAAAGAGATTCCTATTATTTTTGGGAGACCATTTTTTGCAATAGGGAGAGCTATGATAAATGTGGAAAAAGGAGAATTAATAATGAAATTTAATGATCAAGATGTAACATTTAATATTACAAAAGCTATGATATATCCTGCAATAGAAAAAGACAATTAATGTTTTAGGATGAAAATCACTGATTATCTAAGTAATGAGCGATTAAAGAAAGAGTTTGAAGAAAAATTAATACAAGAAGAATTTATTGAGAATGAGGATGAAATAAAAGAAGAAAATTTAGATTATATTCAAGACAAATTTCGAACTTTGTATTTGTTGGAAAATGATAAGAAAAATCTTATTTCTTCAAATATTGAACCACCTGAACTTGAACTGAAAGTATTACCTGCTCATTTAAAATATGTTTTTTTAGAAGATTCATTTGCATTGCCTGTTATTATATCTTCTAAGTTAAATGAAATTCAAGAACAAAAATTAATATAAATTTTAAAATATATATATATATATAAAGACTTTTGGATGGACTTTAGCAGATATTAAAGGAATTAGTCCTTCAATTTGTATGCACAGAATTCTATTGGATGAACAATACAAACCTAAAGTTGATTCTCAAAGGAGATTAAACCCAATAATGAAAGAAGTTGTTAAAAAAATTTTAAAATGGTTAGATGCTAGAATTATATATCATATTTCAGGCAATGCTTGGGTAAGCTCAATTCACTGTGTTTCAAAGAAAGGAGGAGTGACCGTTGAAGTAAATGAGAAAAATGATATAATTCCAATAAGACAAGTTACTGGTTTGCAAATTTGTATAGATTATAGAAAATTAAATTTAGCCACCATGAAAGATCACTTTCCTTTACCCTTTTTAGACCAAATGTTGGATAAATTGGCTGGAAACAAATATTACTGTTTTTTAGATGGATATATCGGTTATCATCAAATTCTAATTACTCTTAAGGATTAAGTAAAATAACATTTACAAGCCCTTATGGAATATTACCTTTTCGTAGAATGTCTTTTGGACTATGTAATGCACCTGCGACATTCCAAAGATGTATGTTATCAATATTTAGTAATTTAATTAAACATGGAATGGAAGTATTTATGGGTGATTTCTCTGTGTTCGGAACTTCATTTCAATTATGTTTAAATAATTTAGAAAAATTTATGGAATTATGTGAAAAAATTTTATGGAAAAAAATTTATGGAATTATGTGAAAAAATCAACCTAGTACTAAATTGGGAAAAATGTCAATTTATGATTGCATGAGAAATTGTACTCGGGCATAAAATTTCTGAAAATGGTATGAAAGTAGATCATGTAAAAATTCAAGTTATTAAAAAATTAACACCTCCGACTACGGTCAGAGGGGTAAGAAGTTTTCTACGACATGTTGGTTTCTACAGACGTTACATAAAAAGAATTTCAAAAATAACTAAGCCATTATGCCAACTTTTAGAAAAAAGAAACGAAATTTGATTTTAATGAGGAATGCATAAAAGCATTTGAACTATTGAAAAAAAAATTTAATCACTGCATATGTAATAGTCCCACTTAATTGGGAAAAACCATTTAAAATAATGTGTGATGCTAGTGATTATGCTATAGGAGCATTTTTAGGACAAAGACACAACAAAGTTTTTAAAGTAAAAACCATTTGAGATAATGTTTGATGCTAGTGATTATGCTATAGGAGCATTTTTAGGATAAAGGCACAACAAAGCTTTTAAAGTAATATATTATGCTAGTAAAACTCTAAATGATACTCAAACTAACTACACTACTATGGAAAGAGAGTTATTAACTATTGTTTATGCCTTTGATAAATTTAGACCTTACTTGATTGGAACTAAATGTATAGTGCATACAAATCATTCTGCTATCAAATACTTGATGCAAAAGAAGGATATTAAACAAAGATTGATTAGATGGATACTTCTTTTGCAAGAGTTTGACTTTACTGTAGTTGATAGAAAGGGAAATGATAATCAAATAGCTGATCATTTGTCTAGACTAGAAAAATAAATATCAACTAATTTTGCAAATGAAATTTTAAAAAATTTCCCTGATAAACAATTATATAATATTGATGAAATAGATACACTGTGGTATGTTGATATAGTAAATTACATTGGAATCAACAATTAAAGAAATTTATATATGATTCAAAATTCTCTTTTTTGGATGACCCATATTTATATAAACAATGTAAAGATCTAATTATTAGAAGGTGTGTGCTTTATGAAGAAACTCAACAAATAATTGAAAGATGTCTTGATTCTGAATTTGGAGGACATTTTGGAACAATTAGAACTGCATATAAAACTTTGCAAGCTGGATTTTATTGGTCTACTCTTTCTAGAGATGTTAATAAATATATTAAAACATGCAATCGATGTCGGCAAGTAAGAAATATTTCTAACAGAAATGAAATGCCTCTAAATTACACATTGGAAGTTGAAATTTTTATGTATGGGGATTAGATTTCAAGGGACCATTTATGCCTTCATTTGAAAACCTATATATTCTTTTAGCAGTGGATTATGTATCTAAATGGATAGAAGTTGTTGCTTTACCTCGATGTGATGCTCAAAGTGTTGCAAAATTTTTGAAAATGAATATATTTTGTAGAGAAAGTAATTATTACAGATGGAGGAACTCATTTTTGGAATAAGAGAATCGAAAAATTAATTAAAAAAATATGATATTATGCATAGATTCTCTACTACTTATTATCCTTAGACTAATGGTCTAGTAAAAATATCAAATCGTGAAATAAAACAAATTTTAGAAAAAAACTATAAATCCCTATAAATTGGATTGGTCTGCTAGATTGGATACTGCATTATGAGCTTACAGAACTACTTATAAAACTCTTATAAGAATGTCTCCATACATACTTATTTTTGGAAAAACATGCCACTTACCAGTAGAATTGGAGCATAAAGCTTTTTGGGCTATTAAGCATATGATAATGCATATGATAATGCAAAAATCTATAAAGAGAAAGTAAAAATATGGCATGATCGAAAGATTATTAAGAAGAAACTTGAACCTGAAAAAGAAGTTCTATTTTATAATATAAGATTGAGATTATTTCTAAGAAAACTGAAATCCAGATGGTTAGAACCATTTAAAGTATTTAAAGTTTATCATTATGGAACTATTGTTATTAAGAATCCTAAATTTGGAAAAAAAATTTAAAGTTAATGAGCATCAATTGAAACATTATTATGAAGGACACATACCGCAATTTAAAGATGTTTTAATGTTAAGTAAACCCAACTAAACAAATGGTATGTCGAGCAGACGACGTTAAAAAAAGCACTTTCTGGAAGGCAACCCATATATAAATCTATATATATATTTTTTTCTTAATAAGTGTAATTATATTTTTAAGAAAATAGTATTTTTAAGTCATGCACAATTATATATATCATAAATTAAGATAAATATTGGTATTGGAGGAAAATTTGGAATCAAATCAAACAAAAAAGAGTTATAGATGTGAATTTGGCCTTTGGCGCCGACGACGCCAGAAAGGGCGCCGACGGTGCCCGCTTATTGGACCACGGTGTCGACAGCGCCATTGGGAGCGCCGACGGCATCCCGAGCAGTTTTCTATGTGCAAAACAATTTTGGCAGAGTTTGGAGGGATTTCACTCTTCAATAACCATCAAGAGGTGTTTTTAAAGTCTTAAAAACTTCCTTGAACGTCCAGAAACTTCCTAATTTCAAATTCCATAGCTTCCAATTCCAGAAATACTTCAAGGTATGGAGTTTTTAATAGAAGAAAGTTTATCAATTTTGACGCGCAGAGATTATACGACAAATTCATCATGAAGAAGAGACTTATCAAGGAGAGAGGCTTTGTCAACCATGGATTGAGTTATCCAAGTTCACATATTGAGAAAATCATTGCGCAGAGGCATTAGGAAGTTTTATGCTACACTACCGCTGCAGTTGTAGTACCTGTAGTCTAGGATTTTTATGCTAACTTACATTGAATTACCCAAGGAGTCATCTTTGTTCGAGGTAAGGTTGTATCATTTACTCTGACTTATGATTTGTATATGATAGAAAACATTCCAATCTATCATTATACAAATTTTATCCCAACGAGAGATATGATGCAAGAAGTATATAATTTTCTGACGGATGAAAATGATAATTTGGAAATCAGAGATGAGGAGATGAGGGATACTAGTTTCTCTGCTTCGCTACTTAATTCAATTTCAAAACAATGGCATTTCTTCATATCTACAAAATTACTCCCTACTATGAAGATCAAAAGAGTTACAAAAGAAAGTGTCATTTTAAATTATTGCATTCAAATGGAAAAACCCATTGATGTGAGGTCAATTATTTTCAAATCTTTTATTGGTATTATTATGAATGGGCCAATATATGGACTTGAATTCAATCTTAGGTTCCATATGAAAGTTGGGAAAAAAGTTTAATTACCTTGGGAGCCCATGATTCCTAGTGCTTCCTTTGAGCCATACTTAAAAAAGAGGAAAGCTTCCTCTTGCATTGGAGAAGGAAAAGAATGACTATATCTCCTAAGAAGGAAAGCGCCATCCCTACAAAGGTGGGAGCAAGGACAAGCAAAGAAAACTTCACCAATTGTCATGAAGGTAAAAATCCATTAAAAACTATTGCAATTTTCATTCTTAGAGCCCCTTAGGTTCGGATGACACTGATTTAAGGGCCTAGACTTTGTGTTAAACCCCCCCCCCCCCGCCACGATGTACGGATATCCTTAAATACCTATGATTCTTGAGTTCTCCCTTTAAAACTTAGCACTTAAATCTAATTGTCCAAGAGCCTAGCTACACTGTGACTATTCGGCGGCTTCATCTTTTGATGAATGGGTTGAAGCCAAACTAATCTAGAGAATGAGGAAAGCCTTTGATTCTCATTCCTTAGATCTTGAAAGCTATGCCCTTGAAAGGAGCCTTCACTTGGTGAATGCAAGTTCTAACTGTATAGCCTTTCACATTTTGTTGGATTGTTAGAGGTACGCCCTCTGTTATGAAAAGTAACTAACAGGTATCTATAACTTCATCAATGTTATGATTCCAGTAAGATCATTATAAAGGTTATAAATTTCTTTTGATCATATGTATGTCAATTGGCTCATGTTACAAGCCATGATTTATTTGAAATGTTCATCAAAATAGATACATTTTGTGTGTGATCATGATTGGTTATCATCTTCAGATCAACTTGATCTCTTCCCTCAGCCTGATCGATCGATCGACCATTTTTTATCAACTTGTCTGATCATCCACCATTGGCTCAGTCAGTTGTTCAATCACCTATTGGTTGATTTGACTGATCTGCGCCATCAGTTTGATTAATCAATTGATCAATTTTAACATGTTTTTTTGCATTGATTTCATGTGTGTTTTTTTTTTTTTTGCTAGGCTAGCACTAGCATTTTCATTCTTACACTCGCACTAGCATGCCAATCTTGGTTCTCAAGCATATGCCCTCATATGCTCGTCACATATATTTGTCTCCTTCCACTTGGGTACATTACCTCATTTATCTTCTTATTGACATTTTTGCAAGACGTTAGGCATCCTTACAAACCTATGGGTTTTCTTTTCATAACATCTTGTATGCTCATGTTTTTTCTTCTAATAGTCTACACATGAGTCTATGTCCCTGCACACTTAATTCATTTCTCGACTGCCTTGTGTGGCTGACATATCAAGCCTACTAATTATAATTCTCCCTAGTGATAATTACAATGCCTCTCATCTTATGACATAGCCATGGAATGCCATAAGTACGATGCACTATGTGTACCCACCAACACAAGTCATCCTTTTATAGCCTCTGAACTTGCTGATGCACCATGTGTCCCCACTAGTGCAGGTCACACTTCTATAGCCTTTGAACTTACCTGATGCATTATGTGTACCCACTAGTGCAAGTCAAGCTCCATAGCCTCAAAATGTGCTCGGTACATTCAGTGTGCCCATTGGTGCAATTCATGCTTCTATATCCTTTGAACTTTCCTAGTACACAATGCATGTCCACTTGGACTTGTAGCTCCCGACTGGCCCAAGTCATGCCCTTTAGCCACTATACCCATCTGGAGTGTGAGTTATGTTACTCAACTTCCATGGTGACATCTAGTATCACCATGGGCATGTCTATACATAGATCAAGTGTGTGCGTGTTTTCATGGTGCAATGTATTTTGTGTTTACTTTCCATTTGTGTAGGTGTTTAGTCACTATTAGGGCAAGGGGTGATCCCCCTGCAGCTTTCTACACTCTAGGTGACTGAGCACAATATCATCCTTGCACAATCATGTGGTAAGTATTGCATCTACATTCCTACACTCTTGCCATTTTTTTTTAGCATATGACAACATATGATTGGTAATGAATGCTTGTTTCTTTGGTGATTATTCTCACCTTAGTAGGGTGATCACAATATATTGAACAACTTTGCATTTGAATATCCATTGCTTCTCTACCTAGACGACTAACTAACAGTGACTTTTTACATACCTAAAAATACACGAATTTGACACCACTACTAGAAGATTTAAATCTCCGACAATGGTGCCAAAAACTTGACAACAACTTTTTTATATGCTTAAAAATACAAGAATTTGACACCACTACTAGAAGATTTGAACCCCTGGCAATGACGCCAAAAACTTGATGCAACTTTTAATATGAAAAAATTTGTGAACCCAAATTTATATATTTATAATGATTTTGTAAAGTCACAATTTCAAACGCAAGTATACATATCGCTCAAGTAATACATGGCTCTAGTGGAGTCCCGTTTATTGATCCCACAGGGAAGCGAGGTAAGAGGTCCTTAGTCACAATTAGTC
>NW_018165217.1:346119-347746 GCF_001263595.1 Phalaenopsis equestris
AACATTTAAGAATCCTATGCTTATTTACTGAATTTGTGGTTAGGCTGGGAGGATACTGGCTCTAAGTTCAGAGCTCCCACGTTCCCCTCGCCTGAGGGCTAACATCTCCGCTTCGGCACTCAAAGAATAGGACCAAATTGGGGATTTTAGTCTGTCACCCTAAAATATCCAATTCTACGCCCATCAAAGTATATTTCTCTATTAATTTGCATTCAACTCCCATGAGCTTAACCATCCATGGAATCTGAATGTGGTTCTACTTTGTTGAGAATTACATAGCACTCTCGGGTCTTCATGCAATTACAATAAATTTTAACACTACAATAGACCTTTATTGTAATGTAAATAAAGTACAAATAAAAACCATCACATTGATAATTAAATCCACTTCTAACATGCATCACAAAATCCTAAACATGAATTCTACTCATTACAAAAGAAAAGTAAAATGAAACAACGACATAATCTTCTCATACTATTATTTCAAACAAGAAGATAGAGTAAGAGAATTTTATCACAAAGCACGAAGAAAACACAACGGAAACTTCATTTAACCAAAGCAAATCCACTAGATAAGTGTTTACAAAAATCAAAAGATAATGAACAACACAATACTTAGCTTTTTCTCTTTGAAAGAAAGACGAATATCTCTCCCACAAAGTCTCCCGCCAATCCATGTAATGCTAGAACATCTCCTTACAAATTCTCTCAAAATCTCCTCTTCAATCTCTCCAAAAAGGTAGAAATTTACATTTCTACTCCTATTCAAAAAACCCTAAACTTTCTCCACACTTTTCCTAACATTCCTCTCAATAAAATCCCTCTTTTTCTAACCTAAATTTGTTCTTTTAAAGTGTAGGGATGAAATTTGAAGAGTTGCCACAAGAGTCCTTTCAAAAAGCGTCCAAATACGTTGAACTTCGGCTCATAACCGCCAAAAGTCGGTCCATAGTCGTCCCGGGCGCCGTCGGTGGGCTCGAGGGCGCCGTCGGTGAGCTTTTCTGTTATTTTTAGGTCTTCTCGGGTAAATCTTGCCGTCGACACTGTTCTGTGTGCCGTCGGAGAGCAGACTACGCAGCTCCATCGTTTGACTCCGTTTTAGCTTTGTTTCGCCCCATTTTAGTTGCGTTGTGTTCCTAACAGATAGCCCTACAAAATAAGAATGAAAATGACCTTACTTTAAAGTGTAATCTCATTCAAAAATATGTAAGAAGTGTTGTTGACCTCACTTTTGGTTGAGGTCTAGAAACTTCTTTAGTAGCCTAGGTCTAGCCATAGGACTTTCCTATTGACTAGTCTTAGAAAACTAGAAAATGTATCCTCACCATTAGAAATTCAAAATTCTTCTCTTTGCTCAACTTGAGATTCCACATATTGGTCCTAACCTCTAATGTTTAGAAGGTAAGATCATTATGGGAAAGCTCAAGAAGAGTTTTTATAGGGTTACTTGGCCTTAGGATTGACCCTGGGTGTTGATTTGAAGCTAAGATACATTATACTCATACTATATCTTCACAATACACTAATTAAGATCAATACATGAGAGCCCAAAATGGGAATTTCATTGATCCATGGTTCATTTAGAATGGATATCTATCCAATTCTATTTGAAATGCCCAACTTGGCC
>NW_018165217.1:356913-357467 GCF_001263595.1 Phalaenopsis equestris
TTATAGATTCTAATCCCAAAGATAAGATTATCCCTGATATATTGGTTCTCGAGCACCAACACCAGACATCACCATATCCCAATAATTAAGCACCTCTAGCAGTAAAAGGATATTGTAAGGTCATCCACAAGTTACTCATCCAATAGGTTTGCGACTCCTATCAAATGAAAATAAAGTCCGAGAAAAGAAATAACAAATATGAGATGGAATTATCGCTTTTAAAATTCATAATGTCTTTTATAAAACTCAAGTTTGGGTGAGGCCCGAGTTGTAGTGGACTCGTCAATCCAGCTACTACAAGATAACATACAAGTCTAACCATAATAAGAATTTAATGAATCATCTCCCTCATGACACACAAAAAGTAAATCAAACCACTTACAATCCAAACATCTACCAAACATCAAGAAAATAGATCAATCCACACTAAAGTAAACACAATACAACACTAACAATCATGACTCTTAAGCATATTAAATCAAACCACACAGATAACTATGGGTTGCCTCCCATAAAGTGCTTGATTTAACGTCGCTAGCCCGACAAATGATTCC
>NW_018165217.1:357802-358350 GCF_001263595.1 Phalaenopsis equestris
CTCCTTATCTTCATTTCTCAACTCAAAGTTCTTTTGAAATATATCCTCAAATTCTCTTCTAAATATTAGTTCAACACATTTAAATTGCTCATAATTCATTTCCTTAGAATTTATCTCAGAGTCACTAGGTAAAATCTCTGGGGGGTAACTGTTAATTGCATTAATAATCTTCCCCAACATAAGAATCTCATTCATTTTGTTAGTATACCACGAAATATGTCATTTAGTGACTTTGAATAACTTTTTCATAGGAGATCTTTTACTGATTTCATCATTCAATTCAAGTTCATCTTGTAATTGAGTCGAATATAATTGAGTCGAATATGAAGATATAAGTCGAATATGAAGATATAGAAACTAGTGGTGTATATAAATTCACCAAATAGTCGGGCTTTAAAATTGTATGATGTAAATTCATTTTAAAGTCATGAGATTTTTCAACAGATGGAATTAAAAGTTTACTATTTTTGGTAACGTCCATCATTTCACACCTCTCATGAACATACATACAGTCTTCTTTAAACAACATTTTAGACTCATCATGAAAG
>NW_018165217.1:358437-359505 GCF_001263595.1 Phalaenopsis equestris
AGTTGGATATTTCATAGCCTTTAAAACATCAAAAGTGGTTTCATGGTCATTAATATTGATAGTTAACTTTCCTTTTTGCACATCTATCATAGCTTGTCTTGTAATAAGAAAAGGTCTTCCCAAAATAATTGGATATTATTTATCTTCCTCCATATCTAACACAATAAAGTCCATAGGAAAGATAAATTTATCCACTTTAACAAGTACATCTTCTATAATCCCTTTTGGATAAATGATAGATCGATCAGTTAACTGAAAAGTTATAGTAGTGGGAGGAATGTTGGCTAAGCCTAACCTTTTAAATATAGATAGAAGCATCACATTAATGCTCAATCCTAAATCAAATAAAGCTTTTCCACATAATCTTTTTTCAATTACACAAGATATTGTAAAGCTACAATGATCTTTAAGTTTTTGAGGAAAATTTTTCTGAAGTATAGCGCTGCACTCCTCACTTAGTGCAACTGTCTCGTAATCCCCAAATTTCCTTTTCTTGTTTAATATCTCCTTCATAAATTTTACATAACTTGGCATCTGTTTCAAAGCTTTAGCGAACGGAATATTTATTGTCTTCTTAAGTACGTCCATGAACTTTGAAAATTTTTATCCAACTCATGTTGTCTAAGTCATTGAGGAAATGGAGGTGGTGGTCTTTTTAAATTGATTTTAGTTGGAGATATTAGTTTTTCCAGATCCTTATAAACATGTTTTTCGGGTCTTTTATTTTTCTTTGTTTCTCTCACAACTCCTTTCTCTTTTTCATGTTGTCTAAGTCATTGAGGAAATGGAGGTGGTGGTCTTTTTAAATTGATTTTAGTTGGAGATATTAGTTTTTCCAGATCCTTAGAAATATGTTCTTCAAATCTTTTAGTTTCTTTTGTTTCTCTCACAACATCTTTCTCTTTTCTAACCACATCCTCTATCTCTCTTCCACTTTTTTAGTTGGACAGCTTCTACTTGTTCATTAGTGTTCTCTTTAGAGTTAATCTTAATGTTGCTAGGAAGTGTTCCTTGGGGTATATTGCTAAGTGAATTAGCAATTTGTCCCAGTTGATTCTCTATGTTTTT
>NW_018165217.1:359858-361318 GCF_001263595.1 Phalaenopsis equestris
TTGAGTTTGGTTCATTCCAAATTGATCCAACTTCTTTGATATTGCAGTAACTTGAGATGCAAGAATTGAAATCTCATATATATCATAAACACTAGCTACCTTTTTAGGATTTACACTTGTAGAGGGCCATTGAAATTCATTTGTAGTCATTTCTTCAATTCATGCATATGCTTCATCAAATGACTTTGACGTTAATGATCCACTAGCGACAGCATCAATTATAAACCTAAGGGATTCTACTAACCCATTATAAAAAATTTGAATGATTAACCAATCGGCAGAGCATGATGTGGACATTTTCTTAGGAGTTCCTTAAATCTTTCCCAAGCTTCGTATATTGATTCCCCTTCATACTGACAAAATGAGATAATATCTTCTATAAGTTTAGTAGTCCTTGAAGGTGGAAAATACTTAGTTAGGAATTTCTGAGTTAACTCCTCCCAATTTTTATTAGAGTCAGGTGTTAATGGGTATAACCACATTTTAGCCTTATCTCTTAGTGAGAAAGGAAAAAGCCTTAGTCTGACAACATCGTCTGACATACCGTTATAACGAAATGTACCACAAAGTTCTATAAAATTTGATAAGGGTAAATAGGGATCCTTCAATGGAGTTCCCCCAAACTAATTTTTCTGCACCAGTTGGATAATCTTAGGATTTATTTCAAATGAGTCAGCTTCTACGACAGTGTTTTGTATACTTGAGTGAATTTTATCTGTTATCTGTCGTAGCTCAATGAAGTATGATGATTTTCCAAGTTATTATCTTGAAAGTTTTTCATTTACATTTCTAGTTTTTTGAGTCCTCTTTGTATTTTTATTTTTTTCTTTTTTTCAAATTAGGGATCATAAGGCACAAGTCCTGCAAATCCTTTGTTTCGCATACGCAACACAACAAAAAATATATTAACAATTAAACAAATAATAAATGAAATATATTCAACATAACAAAATATTTTCATGAACACCTTATAAAAAATATATATATTTTTTTTTCACAACACTTTTTCATATAAAAAATTATTAGTTGGTATGCCCTATGTGTGGTATTTTCACATAAAACAATTTTTACGACACTATAGTTTTCCCAAGTTTAAGCCTAATTACTTCAATTAAAATTCTCCTAAAGTTCTTATCGAAGCTTCCCCAGCAACGGTGCCAAAAACTTGACAGCAACATTTTATATACCTAAAAATACACAAATTTGACATCACTACTAGAAGATTTAAATCCCTGGTAATGACGCAAAAAACTTGACAGCGACTTTTTTGTATGCTTAAAAATACAAGAATTTGACACCACTACTAGAAGATTTAAACCCCCGGCAATGACGCAAAAAACTTGATGCAACTTTTAATATGCAAGAGCTTATGAACCAAGATTTATATATGTATAATGATTTTGTAAAGTCACAATTTCAAACCCAAGTATACGTATAGTATACGTATCGCTCAAGTAATA
>NW_018165217.1:361460-368000 GCF_001263595.1 Phalaenopsis equestris
AAGTGTTAAATGTAAAGATAGTAACTATAACTAAATGCAAATATTAATTCTAAAGATAACCCTTTTTGGATGAATTGTTTTGGAGAATTTTGAGATATTAGACTATTATTCTCTTCTATAATGAATTGTATAATGTAAATGAATGAGATGCATTAAATATTGTATGTGCAAAATAGGAGCAATTATATTCTTTACCCTTTGGTCCAGGTATAAAGAACATTGACTAATCCTATGCTTGTTTACTGAATCCGTGGCTAGGCTGGAAGGATACCGGCTCTCACTTCGGAGCTCCCACGTTCCCCTCACTTGAGGGCTAACATCACCACTTCAACGCTCAAACAATAGAACCAAATTGGGAATTTTAGTCTGTCACCCTAAAATCTTCAATTCTACGCATATCAAAGTATATTTTCCTATTTATTTGCATTTAACTCCCATGAGCTTAACCATCCATGGAATCTAAATGTGATTCTACTTTGTTGAGAATTACACAGCCCTCTTGGGTCTTAATGCAATTACAACAAATTTTAACACTACAACAGGTCTTTATTGTAATGTAAATAAAGTGCAAGTAAAAACCATCACATTGATAATTAAATCCGCTTCTAACATGAAGTAAAATGAAAACAATGGCATAATCTTCCCATACCATTATTTCCAAACAAGAAGAGAGAGTAAGAGAAGCTCATCACAAAGCATGAAGAAAACACAACGGAAACTTCATTTAACCAAAGCAAATCCACTAGATAAGTGTTTACAAAAATTTAAAGATAATGAAAAACACAATACTTTGTTTTTTTCCTTTTGAACGAAAGATGAATATCTCTCCCACAAAGTCTCACGCTGATCCATGCAATGCTAGAACATTCCCTTACAGATTCTCTCAAAACCACAAGAGTCCTTTCAAAAAGCGTCCAAATACACGTTGAATTTTGGCTCATAACCGCCAAAAGTCGGTGCATAGTTGTCACGGGCACCGTCGGAGGGCTCGAGGGCGCCGTCAGCGGGCTCCAGGGGATCGTCCCGCCGACGAGCTTTTCTGTCATTTTTCGGTCTTCTCGGGTAAATCTCGGCATCGGCGCCTTTATGGGCGCCGTCGGCGAGCAGACTGCGCAGTTCCACCGTTTGGCTCCATTTTAGCCCCGTTTCTCCCCATTTTAATTGTATTGTGTTCCTAACAGATAGCCCTACAAAATAAGCATGAAAACAACCTTCCTTTAAAGTTTAATCTCATTAACAAATATGCAAGAAGTGTAAAAGAGATTAAGCATCGAAAAACTTATCAAAAGGTGATAGGGCAAAATTTTCATTTCTTGCTCGTTTTTGCTCCAAATTACACCGTTTTTGCATCTTTTTGCTCCAATGACCATAATTCATCATACCTGCAATAAAATATCAAAAATACCCTTATTTAAAGTGCAATATCATAAAAAATAGTGTAAAATAGGTATGAAAATCTCAACATGTTTTTGTTTGGTCACTAACCATGTTGTTAGGAGAGTGACTTGATGTTGGACCTAATGAAATAACAAGCATTTCTCGCGAGCATATCTTAGTTAGAAATGCAAGTCATTTCATTAGGATCAACACATGCTTGACTGTTCAAAGGTTGTAAGGAGTCTAAGACATGCCACTTAGGCATTAATTTCTTAGGATTACATTAAAATTAAGAAAATCTATTTTTTATTAGTTATGCTTCATGTTTTAAACTATATTTTGAAAGTTAACTGTATAATTACTGGACCAACTAGACCGTACATAAAGTCATCCCGTTTAAGATCTTTTTTTTAAAATTTGCATTCAAGATCTTCATAATGGGGTCGGATTCGGTGACCCCATCAAAGTTATGTCCTTGCCCTTACTCACACCTCACATACATACTTAAATGTTGTGTTAAGGAACACCTTGCGCTTCAATAATATGTTAGGCTAGGACTATAGAGCTTATATTATATTTTTTGATGTCTTGATATTGCTCTATTCTATTTGGTTTCCCTAACCAGACAATTTTTTTTTATTGACTTTGCGTGTTTATAGAGTTTTGACATGCATACTAATATAGTAGGATGTTTTCTTATAGGAGAGTCATGCCCAATAAAAAGAGAGTAGATGGAATGATTTACGCTAACCCATTTTCTCCATGTGCTTTTTTTGCTCTCCTCCTATGGCATGTTCATCAACATTGCATGATATAAATTGTGCTAACCCCTCTGTTTTACATGCCAAGTCTTGTTTTATACTTCATAATGTAATTTGTTTAGAGTTTGAGACAATATTTGTATCAGAAATAAGGTATTGGCATGGGTTCAAAAGCGCTTGACATGTGGAACCACATGACGAGGACAAGGAGCAGAGACCTATGTCTAGTACCTTAAGTATGAATCTATATTGATGTATAGAATTAGGACCAGATATGTGTTAACCAGTGTACGACCGCTCTTTTGGCTTAATTGGGATATGTCGCTAACCCAGCAACACCCAATCTATTTTTCTATTTCATTTGACTTGCTTTACTTTCTTACTGAGTGCATGCCAGTTACGCTATTTTTTATTATGGTTTGTCTGAATGTTTAATGAAAATATAACATAGGCCTGCTAAGGACCCAAAAAGTTATAATTTTTTTTACTAAAATCATAATAAAATATTAAGACAAATAAAAATATTTGATTAAAACGATATAAGACTTTTCAAAACTACTTTTATTTTTTTCATGGCCTTTGGGCCAGATTTAAAATGGGGTTGCGTGCATAGCCATCTCTTAGTCATGAAATTAATAGGGCTTCAATGTATATGATCTGCTCTAGATAACTACATTGCATACTGTATTTCTCGAGGAGAAGCCTACGTGCTTCTCCAACCAGAATATCCAAGCATTAATATTTACTTAGGAGGTTGACTAGAACTCTTATGACATTAGATGGCTCCCAGACCCAAACAAAGTGTAAGAACTTTTGTGAGACTGATACAACTAGTTAAGTTAGACCACTCAATCCTTTTCTAGTAGTCGCCTATCTCCGTTGTTTGCAGGTATAATCCTCAAGTATTTTTCTGTGAATATTATTCTTATAGGTCATAGGAATTAGAATCTTTTTCCTCTAACCTTATGGCCACAGTGGTTCTTACAATGATGCAACATATGGGTTGCTGACAAAGAATCCTAAGTTGGGTTAGGTTGACTACCTTCACGACCTGGTGGACTTAGAGCTTTAGTAGTTATGGATGATGGGTCCACGGAACCTTGACTCGGCTACCTCTACCTTATTAGGATTTTCTCACCTTCCTTTATAAGTTATATGGTGCATAATCCTTCCTCTGAACCATTCTTTGATGTCATCTAAGAGGCCTCACTTAGCTGACACGTCACTACCTGTTTAGGATACAATAATTTGCCATTTTCCTTTATGGCCTAGTACAACCTCAAATTAGTCTGAAGATTCTGCTTGATGACTCGGTCTCCTTATAAGGTTTTGATTGTTGATTAGTCGCAGTCCATTTGAGATGTGAAATATTTTCTCTCTGCCCTTCTGGCTCGGTATAAGCTTTGAAGCACCGAGACATTTTGATCTGGGTCAACCATTTTCTTTGACACACCCTTTTAAACTAGTCAATCATAAAAGCATTAGTAAGAATCTTGTTATTGAGAGTATTTTTGGTTAATCCCCAAGTTGTAATTAATCAAAAGGACACGTCTCTTTGAGAGCAACTCTTAAACCCAAAGCACGCACAAAAACGGATTCTCTAGTTGTGGGTTGCTTCCATAAGATTTTCTTCATGATTACATTTCCAAGTTGTTTCAAATCGATCTCTTTTTGGAAGTACATTTCAGGGCTATTATGTGAGGATCATCTTATTAATGTTCTCTTCGTTTTTTTAAATTGTTTGTTAATTTTTGTTGTCTTTTCTTTCTTTGCAGTTTCTATCTTCTGTGATTCAGTTTCATGATTTAAAAGAGAGATTTTTTTATAAAGATGAATTAAATGACAATGATAAGACAATTCGGAGACTCTGAAACTAGAAAAAGATTGAAAAAAACATAATTATATTGTATGTACCAACTATTGAGCTTAATTATTCAAAAAATTAGACTTAGATCCATTCTTCACCTTTAAAATCTAAACTTCCATCCTTGAAATCTAAGTAACTGTAATTAATATTTTAATCGAGAGTTTTCTTTATGGCTCATAGTTTAAAGACAATTATTTCTGAGGGCTTGCCCATGTAGGGATACCATACCTAGAATAAACTAAACTATATCTTACACTCGTATGGGGTAAACCCTTAGTTCTCATAGACCCATAATCGTAAAGATTTTTATCATTTGAATGATTAGGTTCATTTCAAGATAATATTTCTTCCTCTCAGGGTGGTATATTATTCCTTAAATATCGTATATAATCATTCTTATAGAAATCTTTTGAGAATTGCAGTAGACACACACATCAAAAAAAAAATTCCACCATGGATCCTAACATCCAACATCCTTATACATTCACTCAACCATTTTTGCTTGACTGCAACCACTCCATCACTTATACCTAACTATGCTCACCACCATGGCTTGATTAAGATCTCTCGACCCGTATTGTTTGATTATGGCATTTTTAACACTAATGCCCACCAATTTCATTACTCTTCAATGTTGTAAGGTTGATACACATTATTAATAGTAATGTATACATTTATCAATGTCGTCATGTGTCATCACCATTAGTGTTCATGCATTTCATAACATATAAGATTGAACTATATCATTATCCATGAGGTCAATGCGTGTCACAGCCATGTGCGATCACATATAAGTTTGATCCATGTTGTTAACACTAACATCCCCAACCATGTTTTTCGTCATCAGAGAGAGTCTTTATGAGCACATATATCATGAATAATCTATTGAAAAAACTCCAATACCTTCAAGCTCCTCTAGCCTACATCATGAAATCAATTTTGCATAATTCATATAATGCACACAAGTATAATTATTTTAATTAAGAGGGGCTTCTTGGTTTTACCCCAAAACCGAGTGTCCCACGCAAGAAACAATGATGTATTTTATGAAACACTCATGGTTTTTTTTTTTCTTGTATAAAATTAAAGCATTAATCATTCCATCTATTCTTATAAATTTCCCTGAGTACAATAAATATAAAAAATTATAATATTATGATATAATATAATCGGGCATGAATGTAACCCCTCTACATATTTTATATATCACAGTCAACACGTGAAGACTTTTCAACTTCCAAAAGGTTCCAAAACTTCTATTCGCATTTTAATAGTAAATAAGTTGCCTAAATTTTGTACTGAAAATTGTTCGCTTTGAAATGCAGGCCAATTTGTGATTCTTGTGCAATTAAGTTGAATCCTTGGGCTTAATCTTACGATAGGTGGCTGGTAAAAGACCACAACTCCGGAAATTTAAATAATGATTAATATGAAATTTTCATCAATTTTAACCGCTACACTATAACAATATTTACAATTAAAACTGACGTTATAAATCAGCTGCAATTATAACTGCTACAAAATGTCTTCTCCAATAATTACAAAACTGCCGCAAAGGGCTTTGCAGTGGATTACAACTACAGTACTTGTGCCGCGATTTAAAACTGCTTTTAATGCATTCCAAAATTTCCGATGAAACTACTTTTCATAATAGTGGTCTAAAGTTGAATAACAATAAGGCTTTAAATATATTTCAAATAGCGATTCTTATATCTAATAATTTAAAATTTTTAATTGCTTCGTGTCATCTATCAAACACGAGATTTTTATTACGTACGTACACTAGACTCAAATTTCCATCCCGTGTCCAGTCAGGACCACATCAATATATCTTTTTGTTTTTTTATTTATTTTAGAGTGGGACCCATCATTTTTTTGGACGGTTCTGATCGGATACTAACACAAATTGGAATCCGGGATCCGTACGTAATAAAAAATCATCAAACACATTAGACAAAATTTGAACATGCGAAAATTTAATCTCAGAGCTAATATGTCGGGTTGGATAAAATGCCCAGCTTCCATGATTGCCATGAATCATAGTGATTTCTATAATTAACAAGGCCAAGAGCGAGTGGCTCTTTCTTCATGTCTTAATCAGAGAGCAGGAAATCCCTACGATGAGGCTCAACCTACTGTATATTTCCTAACCAAATTAAAATGATTTGGGTGAAATTAAAACTAAGTATTAGATTGATAGTCACATCAGCGTGGCGTTCATACTGATCAGGCTATTTTATTTCTTCACGTTAGATTAAAAACAGTTGGACTATGCCTGAGGTTAACAACAGATCACCTCAACTTTGACAAGTCCAATACATTACAGGACTTAAAAAATACTACTTGGCTATCTGTATGAGAAAAAAGTTGCAATCAATTCCCTTCTGATTATTATGAACCTGTAATCATTGGTCATATAGATGCGTAAAAGTTTACAGTAGTCAACTCTAGAAATTAATTTCCTCTATACTTGGTCTCTGAGAAGTTGCCTAGAAGTTATATATATATATATATATATATATATATATATATAGG
>NW_018165217.1:368013-372448 GCF_001263595.1 Phalaenopsis equestris
TATATATATAGAATTGTATGTATCTATTACAAAATTCACAGTGCTAGAGAGACAAATTAAAGTCTTAGTAATGCACAAAAATTTAACACACAAATAAAAAAAAATATGAGATAAGATACCTGATTTTTATACACAAAAAGCCCCCCTAAAAAGAAAAAATAACACAAGACTTGGCACTGTTAAAATAACTTACTATGTAATTGTGAGAATAGAAGTCAACTCTTTACTTAGTTTAGGGAATAAGAGATTACAAGATGAAAAAATAATAACTCATTTGAAATAACTCAACATTTATAATCTCTAAGTAAAATTTAGATTGTAACTTCAGCACTCTATCTATGATAGTCGTGATGGGGCTATAATATCCAAGTTGGCTATAGAAGTTATAATTTAATTTAGAAGCCGTAATTGATGACTATAGTTACTGTAGTAGAGCTACCAAAGTTATATTTCTTCTTCGTCCACTTTATTCATCTTTAGTACTGCTTCTCGATTCATTATCTTCTTCTTCCACGCTTTTTCTTCTCCATACTTTTCATCTGCACTTTCTTTTCCATATCTCTTCTTTTCCCATCTTTTTCTTCTACTGATCAACATACTTCATCTCTTTCTTCTTTATCTTCTTCTTTTTTCTTCTTTTCCTCTTCACACAGTGCACTTTCCATTAATTCTCTATATAGTTATTTTTATTTGATGTTTATCTCCAACATTTTTCTCATATAACTTTAAAATAATCTCTATTTAGGCACTTTCATTCACATAATGTTCACTTTCATAATGTTTTCCGATGCAAATTTAACTTACTATACATGGAAATCATCTATGTGGTTTACCTCCCTTACATGTAATTTGCTCCATGTAAATTGTTGTATGTGTTTTCTCTATTTGTACCTTCATGAACTTTATTTTATATTCTACATGCAATATTCACTTGCAAGTAAAACCTTATCCATATGTATTTCTTGTGTCTCTATGTATGTGATTTAAAGTAACTTCATGTATTCTCTTGATGTATGTCAAAGTTAAACAACCTATATGTTTTCTTCTTAGGTCTAAGAATGTGCAAGTGAAGCCTTATCTATATGTGTTTTGTATGTCTATATGAATGAGAAATAAAATTGACTTCTTGTATTCTCTCTATGTATGTGAAATTTAAGTAAACTACATGTGTTCTTCTTATGTCTAAGAATATGAAAGTGAAATCCTATTCATGTGTTTCCCTTATGTTTTTAAGCATGTGAAAATGAAGTGACCTATGCATTTGGTTTTCCTTATGTCTTTAAGCATTTGAAAGTAACTGTCTTTCATGCATTTCAGTTATGTCCTTAAGCATGTGCAAGTAAAGTTTTATTTAAGTGTTCTTCTTTTGACTTTAAACATATGCAAGTGAAGTTCCATTCAAGTGTTTCCCTAATGTCCTCAAGCATGTAAAAATGAAGTCATTTTATTCTCTTTATTTCCAAGCATGTGGAATTGAAATGAACTTCTTTCTATTTTTTGGAGTATGCGGAAGTGAAGCTGAATTCATGCATTCTCCTTATATCTATGCATGTGAAATTGAAAAGACCTTCAAGTTATGGAGGAGGCATCAAACGAACCTTTAGAACTTAAAGCAAGGGCCGAGTCAACACGGACGTGGATGGCAGCGTCGAATGGAAGTGTGCCACGTAGAAAGTTCGGAGCTGCCAAGGATTGTGTGGCCGCCGCACGGATAAGTAGAAAAATATGGCATTTTTATTTAAAATAATTTAGAAACTTTAAAAATGCATAACTTGGTGTATAAAAATTATAAAAATAAAATAAAAATACTATTGTGCTTAGTGAACAAAAGAGAATATTATGAACCAAGAATTAAAATTATTTGTCAGGTATTTTATTTTTAATTATATAAATACTCCAGAGCTTATTTTAATCATAAATAATTAAATGTTAATCATCATGATATGAAATTTGGAGGGTTTGATCTTCATGTGATTAGGAGTGTCCTCTGATTTTCACAAAGTCAAGGGACACCCCTAAGATTAAAAGCCCTGATTTTACATCTTAGGTGCTTTTGTTCCAATTAAATAATTGTAAAAATTAAAATGTAAATCTAAAAAATATGGGACTTGCTTTGGTAGGTTTACTGTGGTTAGAGAACCTTAGGAAAAATATAAAATGGGTTTAAATAATTAAGTGTATTGTCTTATGTAATTAAATAATTAAAACCATTAGAAAATTAAGAAAATAAAATATAACCCAAAAATTCATAAACATTAGTCCACATTAAAGATAATGAATAGATAAAAGTCACTGTAAAAATTTGAAACTCGTTTGAATTGTCTTTAATATCAAAGTCTATTTTGCAAGATAAAAGAGATTTTTGCACTAAAATAATTATAATAAATAAAATATAATTCAGAAGAACATAAAAAGTGGTTTGGAATAATCCTTATGGCCAATAGCACTTAAGAAAAATAAAATTGATGTTAAAATAAAATTTTCATTTTTGAGTTATTTTTCAATTTAAAAATAATTAAAAATCGCAAAAATACAAAAATGCATCAAAATGTCACAAATTATTCTCTGATCACTTGGGACCACTTAAATATTTTTCTTAATTTTCCTAATATAGTTATGTATTTTTAAATGCCAAAAATGTATTTTCTTTAATTTTGCATTAAAATAATTAGAATAAATAAAATAAAAACCACAAAAATATAAAGTTTATTTTTCTGAGTTCTCTGAACTCAAAGGGACTAAAGAAAAATATTAAAATAATTTTTAAGATTATATTATGTTTTATATTTAACTAACCATCAAAATAAAAAAATAATTATAATAATTAGAATATATTTTAAAAATTCATGAAGTTTAGTCAAAGTGGTCTTCTGACCTAGGTCAACCTCCAATAATTTTCCTAAGGACAGAAACTTCACTTTTATTAATTAAATGAATTAACATTGAAAATCCCTATTTTTGAGTAAAAATAATTGATAAAAATTAAATAAAAATTAGAAAATTATAATTTCTTTGATGATATTTTAATTGACACATGAGTGAAGCACTAAGAAAATGTAAAAGTCATTTGAGTTAAATTTAAGGAATTATGAAGTGGAGAGCCCTAGGGGAAATATGGTAATTATGGGATTTTGATGCCCTAATTAAAATTTAGGCTAAGTGAAACGATAAATGGGTAATATTGATCATAATGATCTCTCTTAGGTGTTTGAAACATAAGTGTTTAAAAGGTAGAAACCAACTCATCAGTTTTTTCTGTAACAATGGTAAAATTATAATTTTCCTAAATTATTGTCACTTGGAAGTTGGTCTAATTCGATGATCCTAAGGTAGTGGGCTTGAGCTAAAAAGATGAAAATTTACTCATTTGAAGCCCCTAATCGGTGATTAGATGATAAGTACGATTTTTTAATAAGCATTAAATCCATCTAACCAAACATTTTGATTATTGCAATTTTATCCTGAAAACTTGAGGGCTTAGTAGTAAATTATGCCTAATCTGAATTTGCTTAATGAAGTTTAGAAAAGGAAACATAACTAATCATGAATACCTTCAAAGCACTACAAGCCCAAATTTAATCATAAGCACAAGATCCTTAATAATTTAGCTTGCCCCTAAGGGCATCCACTTACATAATTCATAAATAGAACATCAAGTGAATACCTAAGTAACGCGCTCATGGGATAATTAAATCATCAAGATTCATTGAACACAAGTTAGAATATCACTACTAAATATGAATTTAACTTTGAATGATTGATTTAACAACATAATAAATTCAAATGAACTCGAAATGATTTTGAAGACATTAAAAGTTGTTTAGGGTAAACTACTCCCCACGACGTGTCAAAAAAAAAAAAAACTATAAAAGTTGCCAGGTATGAACCACTATTTAAATGATATTGAACTTGCACCATCAATTACATACATTAGATGGACACCCTTTTATAAGTTAAATTAGAGAGGGGACTGATCGGCGACGATACCACGAGTCACTTCGCCACTTTAGATCAACCCTATTGGGGGAGAACCTACTCACACCGAAGATAAATTGGTTTTAGACCAAAAGATGGAAAAAAAACCCAAGAAATGTGACCCGATAAGTGCACATAGAATGACAGGAGAAATACGGTACATTGGATGACAACCCATCAAAGATAATATTAAATATACATCATGGTTAGAATACGACAAAGGGTAACAACTTGAGATCACTAGAGATTTAAATATAATCATTATTCATGCATTATATAGAAAAAATCTCATATATGTGAAGGGCAGAATTAATGCAAGAAGGATGGATCATGTTTTTAGCCATTTTTGAAAGAGTTCATCACATTCCCTCTTCAATCCCTTCTCCTCCCTTCTCTATTTCTTCCTTAGCTCCTCCCTTGATGTGTGAATCAATTGACATTTTAGGATCCAACTCTTTCC
>NW_018165217.1:372458-403239 GCF_001263595.1 Phalaenopsis equestris
CTTTCCCTGAAAGAAATGTACAAGACATATTGCGAATGAGAAACATAAAACAAAGTTAAACTTTTAAAATAACAAAGAATTCAATTGACCACTTCAATTTTACCACAATCAATCTGTGCTTGTTTTACGAATCTCCATCCTCATCCATCCCCAATGCATGTTTCATGAAGTCTTATAATTTTTGTACATAATTTTTTGCTTATAATTTTATCATAATCTTATTTTAATTGTCATTATTTCTTTTTAATTCTCTTATATAAATTTTATCAAACGAATATTTTATATGAATTTTCCTGAAATCAACAATAATTTATTGATGAAAGATTAAATGCTGAACTTTTATATATATACCACAAAATCTTAAGCATAGATTTTAAAAAACATGTAGAGTCACCGCAAGGTTGAAAAAATATATATATTTTTTCAATGGCCATGCTAAATCCCTTGGAACTCCTTGATCAAAAAATTAATTTTTTGATGTCAAAATTAAATTTAATTAACAAAATCCCTAAATGAGAAGCTCAAATCATTACTCGGCTGAAACAAAAGAACCATCTGACGAATAGGAAATCAAACTTCCACTTGCTTTAAAAATGTAGGCATCAGGGGATCAGGCAGAGCAACAGTGCTAGTGGTGAGCATGGCTAGCAGTGAAGACATGCTTGGTCTCAGAGCTGGATCTTCCTGGATGCACAGCAGTGCAATGTGGATGCATCTCAATGCTTCATTCGAAGAATACCTATCTACTAGGATTTGATCAATGATTTTCAGCGCCATACCTTTATTCCAACAATGCCAAACCTGCTCAAGAATTGATTATTTGGAGTCATCTTCTCAGAATTTCGAAATTTAAATAACAAAAAAATTACTTTAAAGTCCTTACATGGCTAAGTAAGTCTAAGGGAGTCCCTGAAGCAACCACAGTACTATTGCAACAGCCAGCAAGGATCTCGAATACCAGCACACCAAAACTATACACATCGGATTTAGTGGAGAAGTTCCCATGTAAAGCATACTCTGGTGACATGTATCCACTGTAAATGATACCAATAAGAAAACAATATATTAAGCGAGGAGTAGGGATAGCTAACTCAAAATTTGGACAAAGAAGAAATCTACATACAATGTGCCGACAACTTGGCTTGTTATTCCTCTGGTTTGATCCATTTTGAAGAGCTTTGCGATGCCAAAGTCTGAAATTTTCGGTTCCAGGTTGATATCTAGTAAGATATTGCTAGCTTTCAGATCACGATGAATGATTCTGAAACCTGGATTTTCATGGAGATGAAGAAGCCCCCTACCAATGCCTTCAATGATTCTGTACCGTGTTCCCCATTCTAGTTGCTGGCGCCTAACGGAATCTTTTAATTGTCTTTCATAAATCCATCAATACCATGACAAAAGAATTAAAGGAATTATTGAAATCTAAAGATTTCAGAAAATAAGAATACCGGATAAGTACTTGTCAAGGCTTTTGTTAGGCAGGAATTCATAAACAAGCAGCTTCTCCTCGTCTTTCAGGCAACAACCTAACAATTTAACAAGGTTTTTATGCTGAAGCTTAGCCATTAAATCCACCTCATTTCTCAGTTGTTTTAATCCCTGCTTTGATGTTACCGATAGCCTCTTCACTGCTATTTCTAGCCCATCTTCAAGCACACCCTGTTCAGATTGAAGGCAGTAAGCGTAAACTTGTAAGTGTACTCAAACTGCATCAAGAGATTGACTGAATAAAGCAAAGCAAATCGAACAAAGAATTGCACCTTGTAAACAACTCCAAATCCGCCTTCTCCAAGCTTGTTTTCTTCTGAAAAATCCATTGTCGCAATTCTGATTGCATCCAGATCAATTAATGAGGATTCAATATTCGTTAAAGAATCTTGGCTATTCCCTGTAAAACAATGATCTGCTTGATTGAGTAAGAAAATCACATGAAAAAGGTCAAGTTTCTTACTGCTTGCCGATAGTGGAAGGCTTGAGATAATCAATGGCGGTATTGGCAACCTTCTCCTCATCTTTCCCGTAACAATAAGAAGGATTGTAAATAGAATGATCAATGCAAGAGATCCAGAAAGCACTCCCATAAGAATAGTCATGATTGGGCTCTTTTTTCGGCCTACACTCAAGCAAAACTTTATTGATCTATGTCTATAGAAGGACTGCAAGAATAGCTACAACAATAAGATGACACCAAACAAGTAAAGGTAATAGCTAACTAAATGTTTTGTCTGAGATAAATTTAAATCTCCTTTTCTAGTTAAATTAATCATTAAGAAGACAATAAGACACATTTTTGACTGTGAGACTAATCTTGAATTGGTAATTTGAATTGATTGCATAATTAGTGGCTTCATAATAGACATGAGTTAATTAGTGGAACAAATATAGAAGATATGATCATAGCATTAATTTTGAATTAAATATAGGAGATATGGCAATATCATTAATTTTGAATTTGAATCTTAAATTCAAATTCAAAATTCAAATATGTGTAATCAATTCAAATAGGCGCGAATTGATGACACTTAATTTTCTTGCCTTTATTATGTACGTTTCCTGTTTTGTTTCGGTATGTCTTAGTTAGTATAAAATTAGGTGTTGTGTTGCATTGTAAAACACCTAGACTTGTATTTTTTCACTCCTTCAAAATAATAAAAAGAGAATTCTCAAAAGTCCAATCTCATTTTTCGATTTGTCCTTTAGCGATCCAGTAAATTGGAACCAACACAATATTCATAGATTACATAGATTAAGATCTCCTACAAGCAATATTCATGTATAAACTGAAGTTTGAGTATCAGACATAAGATTTGTTTGGTATGCATGCAATTCCTCTCTTTTTTTTGGATTGGCAAACTCTGGATGCATGAAGTTATTAGAATTATATTATTATCATATTAAGTTATCATATGACAACTACTTATACTATTAATTCTTATAATAAATCTTGACCTTATTTATACTAATATCCTAGTTCAATTAAATAATAATTTGAGATTCTTATAGCTTCCAACTGTTTTTTTAGCGTCCTGGTTGAATAATTCCATCGATCTTATAAGGTCTTTACATGCTTGTCAAAAGTTGCCAAAGAACTGAAAAAGAATTCCTACTAGATATCCGAATTCATTTCATGTCAATAATTATCAATAAGATTTTTCAAATTATTTTCTTTAATATTTTTATTTTTTAATGAATTTTCAAATTAACCCACGCTTTTGGCTTAGTTTTGATACAGAGAGATTGTCATGTGGCCATACTTATTTCATATATTAATTACATGCAAAGATACATTGGAATCTCTTCAGCATTGACTGAAAATTCAGATTTTTTTTTCCTTCTATTAACAATGGATATTTTCAAGTTTGCATGGGACTGTGGTTCTTCATGGTTCGATGGGAAATAAGTAACTCATATTAAACTAATTTTAAGCTGAAATCTGATTCAGTCCATATTTGTAAACAAGTTTAGAAATAAAATGACGTGTGAATAATGTTAGTTCATGTTTGTTCTTTAATCAATTAGTCATTTCTTCAAATAAAACAACAACAACAAAAAATACTGTTCGTTCATAATTCTCATCAATTAATAGAGCGACCAAAAAGAAATTAATTTATGTATATCGAAAATATGCCTGTGCAAATCTTGAGATGACACGAAAATCAGGTAAGAAAGGTTCATGTTCGGTCATTCATCACGAAATCGTTGGAACCATGAAACTGATCAAAGGATACCAACAGACTGAGCCAACACCACGTTACCAGGCAATGCTATTTCAGCCAGCATCTATCTATAAAAAACAACATTTGATTGAAGACCATTCTATCAGTCGAAGTTTAATCAGTTAGCTAAGGGATTATCGGCCGACCGAATGAACACCAGGTGTCCCTTATGAATATGAAGCGTCATTAGAAGCAGTTACAGATGTGGAAAGACGCCAACGATGGTTACAACATAATTCATTAAGTTGGGGAGGGCGTGGGACTCCTATTAATCATTTGAAATAACCTTTAGTTAACCATTATACATGTCTTGCTGGTAATATGGACTATGTAAGGACAAAGTTATTTTTTTTTTTTAATTTCGTAAAAAGATACAATATTCGAAATAATATAACATTTAGAGAGAAAAAAGTATCACAAACAATAGAACTAATCGCAAAATAATAGTTTTAAGACTACATATACATCATGAGAGAATTTTTTCCTTGTCCAATTTGAGTAAGACATGATTTATCTTATTAAGAGGCGTCATTTCCTTATAAAACTACCTCTATAGTTAATTACATGTTAAGAGACACATAACTTAATAAACGTTTTGATTAAAATAGTGACTCTAATGCTTCTATGGATTTTTAAAGTTTAGCTTTTAAGATTGATCATTTGGTTATAATTGGGATTGATATAAATTTGAAAATTTTCTTTTTTTAAGCCAATTGAGAGATCATAGGGAGCACTGTATCCGAGAGACTTAGTGGTGCTCCAAATTATCCTATAATGTTACTTTATATTTTTAGATTGAGATTTAATTTTAATTTTTAGTTGATCATTTAATTAGAAATTTGAGATTTATAGCTCTATAACACAATATTGATAATAAGACCAAATTAATGAGATTTAAACTTTGGCCCTAACGAGCACTCCCCCGTCTTATTTGTTCCACTTTTTTTGGAATTAGAATAACTAGGGACCACTAGTTTCCTCTTCACATATCCTTAAACCAAGTAAAACAATCAAATTATGCTTTTAAGAAAAAATTTAATAACCTAACTCATGTTGTCAGAGGTATCATCCACTTTGTCCTGGCCATCACATACCATTTCATCCTCATGGTTTTAGCATTCTTAGTGTAACTTATTAGGAGATTACCCATCTTAGTAATGCAATTTTTTACGAAGTTAATTGCAAAATTTTTAAAAAGCTCACTCATTATGCCAAAAGTCAGTATAAGATTAATATAATAAGTTTATATTTATAATAGCCTAATTCTTATCATCCATTTATCCATAAGATTCCTTAAATATATAATAATTTTAGCGAAATCATTCTTATTATTCTTTAGACTCTTTCTCTCAGACATCTAAGACAAAAAAAAAATTATTTATGATTAGCTTTGCAATCAATACATGCTTCTTGAAAATGTATGTGCCGATTAAGTCTCCTCAATAAGAAACATAGAATTTCATACTAGAATCTACAATCCTAAACTATGTAAAAACCACAAGGATTCCACATCCCTTTATTTATTGCTCTCCTTAAGTAGTAATACAATTATTCTACCAAGAAATGTGTGGTAACATAATCATTCAACTTTTTAATTTCAAGGTCTCTAGATCATGATAAATTTTAACTATCAAATGATAAATTTGATAATAAATGAAATGTAGAAAGTTAACACATCAACTAAATCTCATGAAATTCAGAACATAAATTAGATTAACTTAAAAAACTTAATTCAAACACCAATTAAACAAAATTAGTTGCAATCCATTTACACAAACACAAAAGCAAACAACTTTATAACAAAGTATAGAAGAAAAGGGAAAAGAAAGACACCCGAACTATGCTTCACATAAGATCTCTTGCTCCATTGATTAATTTCTTCCAAAGTGCTCCTCACTCATCTTCTTACATTCCAACACTCCACACTCTTACCACACACTCACACATGCTCTCACAGTTTGGCAACAGTCTCCTAAAACCCTTACAACACATCATCACAAAACGTTTCTTCCCTCAATCCATGTCAATATTGTGAGTGTTAAATGAAAAGCGCATATGGTCATTTCGTGTTTATATGGCAGTGCCACATAACACATAGGCTCTCCCTTATAGAGTTGTAGCGCTTGTTTTGAAGTTATAGCACAATCTTCTTTAGATGTGGATGGTGTTCGTTAGTATCAATTTTTAATGTCACAAGTGGGGTGTCTGTTTAACTGACTTGAGATGATTTATTGTTCACTCATAGAGTTCTGTAGGCCAAGACTCCCATTTGTGACGTCCTGCTACGTGTTCGGTCACAAAACCAAAGTCTGTGATGACTCAGCCTTGCCCGAGAGAGTCCTCTGTTTGGTGGCGTCAGTTATGATATGGGATGTCTCTGGTATCCGTTCTAATGTATGAAGACCTTACTCCGACTATTCAGAGCATCCTATGGTCAAAGGAATCCGTCGAATATTCTCGTGGGTATTTTCGAAAATATTAGGGTTTAAATGTCATACTTGTGCGACATTTCAGAGAGACCATCGACAACAAATTTCTCAATGAACGACCGATAAAAACATTCATTTATGGAGTTATGGGGCCATATTTTAGTCACACTTGATCCCCCATAGCTTATAGATCGTCAAAATCCTTCGCCAAACCCTCAAGATAAAAATTGAGTTTTTTCAGTCAGAACTGTCGCTTATGTGCTAACCCCTTGGAGCATAGGCACCGGTCCCGACACCTAGGAGCTAGTCTAGGGAGCTATCCCCTTGGAGCTTCAAAATAGAGCCAACAGAAAATATGCGACACTCAAAAGCCAGTCCAAATTTTAGACCGGATTTTATCTCGCGAATTTCTTGATTTTGACACCGAACCCAGCCCTACGGCAACAAATATTGTAGGTTTCTTGTTCTTCAAGGAGATTTACACAGTGAGAGGCAAAAAGGATGAATGGAATACTCTATTATCTTCTTGGGGAAGGTTTTAGAAAGGCGAGAACACCATTTTTGAAGGGGGCTGGTGCAAAAGGCTTTTGGATCTCCCTTGGCTTCTCCTAGACACAACTCTTCAGTATTTTATTCTTTTTGGTGCTGAAACCATCTTCTTCCTTAGAGAGCTTAGAGCTTATTCTTTCTTGGAGCTAGGTATTTCTTTTGGAGGCCTTGATATAAAAAGCTTGGAAGAGAGATAAGAGGGAGGGCTTTACTTCCTACAGCCCTCTTACTCTTTTTCTTCCTCTTCTTCTTCATTTTCCACCAAGAAAATCTTATCTCCTCCTTAATTTCTTTCTTCCCCCACCATTCTTCGAGTGAATGTGAGGAGCTTTGCTTGGAGGAGTTGTGCTAAGAAAAACGTGTATGAGATTTCACTAGACGCATGCCCATACTTAATTAGAACTGTCACAACACTTAAAAAAAAATTTCAAACAAATCAAAATAAATATTTCAGAGGCTTTTATTTTATTCAAAGTTGTGATTTTAACACACCTTCTCGTATAGTTAGTGGATGTAAGCACTAGAATTCTCCAGAGTTGAATTTGGAGCCACGGTTGCATGTTTGGAACCCATGAATTGTGCTACGATTTCCTAAGTTATTCGCCTGCATAGTTGTAGATATAGTTTTTTTTTTAAGAAGCTCTGATATTCATTTTTTTATCTCTTTCACACCGCATTTCTACTGGGCTATCGTTATCATTTATAGTGCCTCCATTTATAGAATCACTGTAAGGTTTGCTGACTCTTTTTTTTTTTTTTTTTTTTTTTTTTTTTTGACAAATTTCAATGATGGTTGAGAAGTTTCAGACACAACGACGGTCTGTTTTTAAGGATGGTTGAGATGCAATGAGCCTTAGTAACATGTGTCGTGTCAACGATATGTCATTTTTATCATGCTTATTTGTTTTGATCATTGAAGTCCTTTTCATAAATAATTTTGATCCTCCGGGCGTGGTTTGGAACCATTTAAAGTAACGTCAAGGCATTTCATGTTTAATCTTGTAATTTCATATTCATCATTCACCATGTGAGTCACAACTAATCGATTCACATATGTGAAGGTTAACAGTCTGACATGTTGCAAAATTCCTTATTGTATAGAAGGATTCTAAGAGCACCTTTGAAGTGCACCGCCATTGTAGAGAGTTCCTCGATATGAGTTCATATTCCATACACGTACGTGTTAGTAGAACATTCTCATCAAACTTGATAAAAACTACTTGGCTATACCGCCAAACTCGACAAATTGCTCTATGAGGCAGAGAGAATAGAAGTTCTTGTGAGACTAATCTTGAATTGGTAATTTGAATTGATTGCATAATTAGTGGCTTCATAATAGGCATGAGTTAATTAGTGGAACAAATATAGAAGATATGATCATAGCATTAATTTTGAATTAAATATAGGAGATATGGCAATATCATTAATTTTGAATTTGAATCTTAAATTCAAATTCAAATTCAAAATTCAAATATGTGTAATCAATTCAAATAGGCGCGAATTGATGACACTTAATTTTCTTGCCTTTATTATGTACGTTTCCTGTTTTGTTTCGGTATGTCTTAGTTAGTATAAAATTAGGTGTTGTGTTGCATTGTAAAACACCTAGACTTGTATTTTTTCACTCCTTCAAAATAATAAAAAGTGAATTCCCAAAAGTCCAATCTCATTTTTCGATTTGTCCTTTAGCGATCCAGTAAATTGGAACCAACATTGACGCACCTCTGCTTAGGCTGGTAGCGTTCCAGTCATGAAGACTAGAACCAATAAAGCCCTTCCCCTCATCCGACGACATAGACGCAGGCGGAGGCGAAGCCAATATTGGCATAGAATAGAATTGCAGAGTGGAAAACCTAACCATGCAGCTCACCATTACCGTCTGGCCTCCAGTCGTTCCCGTGTGCAGCGAAAGCAAAGCCATATTCAGGCACTGCAAGCAGTCGCTGCTCTGAAGGTCCATCGTGCACCAAGCCATCCGATACATATTCGTTTCAGAACCCCAGTTATTCACAGCCGCAACCGCGTACCTAAACTCAGACTTGGCGGCCGCCGGCAAGATCTCTTTCATTAGGTCTTGGACTCTGTTGTCAAACACCGACGCGATCCCTACATTATAGAAGGTGGCGACCATTGTCATTTCAGGGATCCCGAAGAATCGATCATCGGAGTAGCGGAGGAAGCAATAGTCGTATCGTAATGCGGCTGAGCTGTTTCGGCCGCAGCCACCAAGTTGATCTTTGCCAGCCATGGCAGCGGCGTGACGGAGACAGCTGCCACATATTGTGGGGGAGGAGTCGATGTGACACTGCGCGAGACCAAAGACTTGGATAGATGCAGGGCTTCCGACGGTGTATGTTGAAAAGAAAGACGGAGAATTGGCAGTGGCGTTGGTGAGGTTGGAAAGGAGATGACGGAGGTTGGTCTCCAAGGAACTTAGGGATGTGTAGTTGTCGCCGGAGCAGTAGCTGAGGTTGGGTCTGCTTTGGGAATACGTTTCGCCGGCAAAGAAGAGAATAATGTAAAAGGAGACGAGGAGGAGGAGGAGCGAGCAGGGAAAGGTCTCGTTCATTTCTCTGTTGAGATTGAGAAGTATGAAATAACGGTTATTTGCACAATAGAAATAGTATGGAAATTAAAGATAACTGACTTTTAAAGGTACTGCAACAAAAATAAAAGAGCAAGAGCCGCGTCAAATTAAGCTGACGAACAGAGCTGTAAGATTCATTTCCTGACTTCATTTGAATAGAAAGACAGAGATTTTACAGATAGAATAGAATGTTTAGGCCAATTTTTCGTTTAAACCTGTTTGACGAGGATTATTAATGAAGATGTTTGACATGGCAGCACCACTGCGCCAAATTAAGCATTTGGGCTACTTTGTTGTAACTTTAATAACCGGGCCGGCAAGAATAGGTGGCTCCGTTGAAAGCTGAACAAATCATATGCATCTTAATATTCAGTGCAGCTTATAAACTTGAAAAGAGTAATAGTGAAACAATTAGAGTGAGACAAATAATAATTAAGTATATAGACATGTACTATTATGGGCGCACCTTGTTTTTATTAAGGTGGGGCCCACACTTCTTGAGATGTACCCACCATCAGTAGAAATTATTCCGTACAGACATCATAATTATCCGATCTACACCGTCGATCACCGCAATCAAAATTTAAAAAAAAAAAAGAAAAAATAGAGCCCCACCGAAATACATTTTTGCGGTGATCGACGATGGAGACCGGACACCGCATGCATCTCTGCATGCGGTGTCCGTATAGAATAATTTTTCCACTTGTGAGGACACTACCAAGGGAAAATCCAAGAAAGGTGCTTCACATTCAGGTAAACTAATTTAGGCTTTGTTTGGCGCAGCTGCAGCTTCTCAGCTTTTCAGTTACAGCTGTGCTGCCCCAGGAAGCAGCTGAGGGAAGTTGACTGTCTGTTTGGTGCAACTGTGTGAAACCAGCTCTGTTTGGTAAAACTGTTTAAAAGAAGAGTATAACAATCATATTTTTGGAACTTCAGTAGGCCCCCAAAGTGTTAACAACTTCTGTGTAAGAATAAGAACGCATATGGAACACAATTTTATGTATTTACATATCTAACACATATAGAACACAATTTTATGTATATATCTAATCAAGGGGCTCATAACACATATGGAACACAATTTTATGAATTTATCTTGCCTATCAGCATAAAGTAAAGACAACTGCATATATAACACTTAAACATTGCTACTTACAAGATTAGCACTGCAATGAATAGATTTAACCATAGGAAATATCATAGGAAATATGATGTTTTAAAAAAATTAAGGGCCTCTTACATATGCATATTACACATTTCTTATATATTTACATATCTAACACCTAAACATTCATATTTGCATGCATACCACACAAATCTTTAACATCATATCAAAATCACTGCCAAAGATTTATGTGGTATGCAAGCAAACATGATTGTTTAGGTGTTAGATTTGTAAATATATAAGAATTGTGTAATATGCATATGTATTTACCCCTTAATCAAATTAATTAATAGATCTTAAAGATCCAAAATCCAAAATTCGCCATCGAACCACATTCCAGTCGCCATAGGGAAGCATTTAAACCTTAACCATGCAGTAAGCCAAGCATAGTTCATAAATTCCTGAACATTTCTACTTACTCATTACTCCACTAGGCCCGAAATTGAACAAAATAAAACAGAGAAGAAACTATGATAAAACCTATAAATTTGAATACAGAAACAACCAATGTAGAAGTAGCATAATGATAAACCACAATGCTAGAAACAGTTGCAAAGGATTGATTAAAAGAAGGGGTATTCACATCCACACCACTCAATCCTTATGTACTTACATATCTAACACAAATTTACTTTTTACATTTATATCACCCAAATTTTTCACATCACATAAAAAATACCACCATTTAACTTTTAAAATGTGAAATACACCTTTCTATGTAAAAGGCAGTGTGCAGTCATCAAGTCGTTTCAGCGAAATTGCCCATTCTCAATACTCATGTTGGGAGAAGCAAAAGGCAATCCCCCAACACAAAAATCTAACTACTTTCAGCATTATCATTGGTGCTAAAAAAATATTGCAAGATATCGCAGTATCAAAAAAAGTAGCTCAATGGTTTTCATATAGTTCCCAGGTCTAAAACTAAAAAAAAAAGCAACGGAATAGGTAAATATGAAGTTGAATAAAAATCAGTGTAGCAATATTTTTATTAATATTCAACTAATAAATTATCAAATTCTTCATTCATAGACATACCATCTCATCAGTAATTCGTTCCCTCAGCTCTGCCATCTTGCTTGCACCTTCCCCATCTACTGTGAAGGCAATGGAAGTCTCGGTCTCTTCTTCTGTGAAAGACTGACCTAGCTGGTATTCAAATGCTTCCGAATGCACATTTTCTTCATCCTCTTCCGTCAAATGGAAGTCTATATCGCTACGGGAATGATGTCTTCTTATGTAATTATGAAGAGTCAGTGTAAGAAAGATAATATGTACCTGCTTCGAAAAATTGTAGGGAGGCATATCAAGGAGTATCACCCATTTCTTTTTCCAGACACCAAAAGTCCTCTCAATTACACCATGTAGAGATGAATGTCATTTATTAAACATTTACTTTCTTCCTTGTGTGACGTTACATACACGTGCGAAGTTTGGTATGTGATATCTCGGATCAGGAAACGACTTTAAATACCTTCGTTGCAATGGGTAACCAACATCAACCAAGTAATATTTGTCTAATAAATATAACAATTAGTATGGGAATTCAAATTATTTTTTGGGATCCAAAGTAATAATTGCCTAATAAATTGAACAATTCATATGAGTTCAAATCTCGAGCGTACCTGAAGGTGGATGTGGAAAGTTGCTATTGGGATCCCGTGTCGCAGATTTTAAAACTCAAATCCCGAGCGTACCTGAAGGTGGATGTGGAAAGTTGCTATTGGGATCCCGTGTCGCAGATTTTAAAACTCGACTGTCATGTGCGCTACCCTCCCAGCCAGCCATAACAAAAGTGAAACACATGTTAAAGTCGCAGACGGCCATGACATTTTGGGTAGGGCTACCACAACGACTGATAAATGTCACCAGATCACTATTTGGGATATGTGCGTCAACATGTGTTCCATCAATCACGCTAATGCAGTCTTGATGAGTAAATGTTAGGTTTGACATATCATTGCTTACGCTTAAAAAATTAACTATAATGCATCCGAGAGAATACCTTAAAAAAGGGCATATATCGTGAATCATTTGCTATCCTAGCGGGTATCTGCTCAAACTTATAATCTAAGGTTCTGATGACATGAGAGGACAAGCTAACAAGTGTGTTCAATCCGATTGAGAAATATCTGCTTATTGTTTCTGATGTGTGTTGAAATTGCTCTATTGCTTCTCGCATAGACTCATTTTGAGATAATATGAACAATGTTATTGCGAGCACCTCACGTGGATTGGTCCTCGAAGATTCATGAAGACTGTGAGATCCTACGAGTAAGTCCAGAAGATCGATAAATATTGTCTGACTCATTCAAAAAATATTAAAAAATCATGTTGGGTGCCCCGCAAGCAACTCTCCAACCTATTTGTCGCCAATATAAGAAGATATCATGCATGGCGACCGATCAATGTACGCGTTATAGACATATTGCCGTCAGAAACATCCCTCTCCGCTTTCTTCTGCGTGTATCCATGTGGGCATCCATCCGTCTTCTTCTATTTGCATCCATAGTGATGGGTATCCCTAAATGTTTCTCCTAAACAATTATAATTTATATGAGAGTTTGTGACAATAGAAAAAAAAGAAATATTTGCAAATAATTATGAAGGTACAAGAGAGTTCACAAGCACAACTCTAGAAAGAAAAAAATAGATAATTCAGTGCAAATGTTCTAGTGATGAAAAATATAAAAAATATCAATTGTTCAAACGATTATAGAAAAGTCGAATATATGTCACTCTGCGGGTGACAGGCATCTGCACAAAGAAATCCCTACAGACTGAGTCCTCTAGCAATTCTGCTGCGAACAGATACAACTCTTCATCTGCATAAATTTCGGCTGTAGCACTTATGATTTCAAGTGCCTCCGTGATTGTGCTTGAATGAGAAGCCTGAAATTCTGCTTTGAAACAAGAAACCGCCTCAGATAGCTCGTTTCTGAGGGAAGAAGCACCAGGTTTTCTTTTATCAACAACCCTCAGACGTTTGGAACGGGCAATTGTTTCATTTTTGTTCTAATATGGGCTAGGGACGTCAATGAAATCAACTGAAACTCCAAGGGTTCCCAAATTCACGGCATTACCAGTGAACCCTGTCTCGCTTGGGCTACATGCATAGTTCCTCGTTGCAACCACTCCCCCAAACATGCGGTCTAGGGTTTAGGGTTTCTCCTCCAATTCAAGCTCAATTCCAGAAAGCTTAAACTTTTTTTGTAGTAGGCACCACCTACACAAAAATTGATATACACCCAATTAGAACAAAATAGAATGTTACAAAATAAAGAAGTTTACAAACAAAGCTCACCGCAAGTCTTTCAACTCATCATTCCTTAAATGCATCAACTGTTCGCTTCACTGATCCCAACCAAGACCGGTAGCACCCCTTTTCAATTCCTTTCAAATTTTCCATTCCTTCTTCATTTGGTCTCACTTGTTCTTCATTTGCAACCTGTCATATTCTCTACCTGTATATTCCTTGAATTTTCTTATAAAATTTTGCCACCCTTCTTTATTGAAATGGGTCGTTGGCCTATTTCCCCGTTCAACTGTTTGCTTCACTGGCTATCAAATTTGAAGGCGTTCAATTGTTCACTTCATTTGCAACCTATATCAACTGTTCGCTTCACTGGCTGCCAAATTCGAAGAATCTCAGGCTCAAATAGAAGAAGAAGAATAAGATCCAAACTTCTACAGGAAGCAAGTGGTGTACCAAATATTGATATAATTTAACTTTCAAACCAAATATTAAAACAAAATATTGTCTAGCAAAAAGGACAAGAAATAATTATGTGGTTCAATAAATGACATATATCCACAAAAGGAAAGCCATGAATGTTATATAACACTATAACAGGAACCAAAAACAGAAACTACAGGTAATCAATTGTTGAAGGTAATCAAACTGCAACTAATACAATTGCTGCAACGTTACATATGAATGGACTGCTGCATCAAATACAAGCCACGGATGTGTCAGGTTATAAGATGCTACAACGGGAAAGCTAATTCCATGTAGCAAATCAAACTGCTGAAGCTAATCAAACTGCAGCTAGTTAAACTGCTGCCAATCGAAAGGAACAACTAATCAAACTGCAGCTAATATAGAAACTACTGCAATTTGCATCACAGAAACTGCTGCAAATTTGATCACAAAAATTGCAGCTAAACAGTAACTGCAGCTAATACCTTTGTCAATATGCTTCAAACCTACATCGAATTCCATCAAAAACTGCACCAAAGTCCATCACAAAAACTACAGCTAAACACCGTGTTCCAAATTTCAGCAAATCAAATTGATTAATATGTTTAGAAATGCATTTAGACATGAATATGTTTAGAAATGCATTTAGACATGTTTAGAAACATTAGATAGCCTGCACTTCCTTTCCCATTGCCACTACCTATACTAATGATAAATGGATGCTTCTTTTATCAGAGAGCAACAGAACCTCTTTCATTCAGTGGGAAAACCCAACTAACATACATTTCAACAAGTATAAAACTATAGGGAAGTGCTTAGATAAACTTTAATTTGTACCCAAATAATTTTTGTTGTCATAGGCTTCACTTCCCCTCAAGCTTATTCATTCACCAGTATACTACAGAATCTCATAAGTTTCATACTATGAAAAGATTTTTTCCCCTGTTTAATGTTTGAAGATGATAAAGAAAATTTCTTGCTTGGACCTCCATAATGAAAACATTCCCATGCAAACTAATGAAAAAAATTTCATCAATTTAGGCAAAAATGATGATGTGAAATATCAGACTAAAGAAAAGGAAACATTTTTAAGGATCACTACTCATACTACTTATCTCAACTAGGCTATGCCCAAAAACCAGTAAAGTACTCATATATCTTAGCAAAAATTAAGAAAAAAATTATTGCTTGCATCTCCACTTCCCAAAAAAACCTCCAGAGAAAAGGAAACTTACCAAGGATCGCAGCTAGTGAAATCGAAAGGATACCTTACGATCAGGAAAGAAAATTAAAGGAAGAAGGTTTGATCTCCTATAGGGTAACGAACCAAAAAGGATTCCAGCAAGCGAGAAGGCGAGGGAGATAAGGGGTACCTCTGGAATTCTTAGGGCAATGAGGGACGCGGGGCTATACCCGTGTCAAAGCCATATAAGGATTTATCAGACGCGGACGAGATGCGACAGATATAAGCTCCGCAAATGTGATTAATAAACATGGCAGCGACATTTTGAAAATGTCGTCGCACCCCAATAAGCTTCCTAAAATGGGCCCTAGGTCAAGTGTATAATCCTCAATCAAACTCTGCTCTACGGGACTAATTTCACAACATTTTTGAGATTCACTTCTACAAATTAGGTCCACTAAATCCAACCTATAACATGAATCCTCATTAAAATCATAAGATAATTTCATATATTTTAATACATTAAAAGTAATCTCCTCATCATTCACCCTTATAGTCAAGTCTCCCTTTTGCACATCAATCATCACCCTCTAAGTGGCTAAGCATAGTCTATCTAAGATGAAGTGTTCTCTTTATCTTCCTTCATTTCTAATACAATGAAATTAACATGGAAGATAAACTTATCCATCTTAACTAAAGGTCTGTTTAGGGCAGTTGCAGCTTATTGAATAATCTGCTGATAAGCTGATTAAAAAAAATCTGCTAATAAGCTAAGTGTAGTACCTATTAAAATTTGTTATCTTTTTGGAAAAGTGAGACCACTACCAGAAAGCTGTCACAGCACCTATCTACACCGCACCTAGATAGGTGCACTGTGAAAACATTGTTTTCAGCATTTTTAAAATGCATGAGCTGTCAAAATGCAGTTTACCTAAACAGGACAGGTGCATTTTCAAAACGCCATTGCACCAAATAAGCTGCCCCAAACGGTCCGTAAGACATCCTCTATAACCCCTTTAGGTAACTAATAGATCAATCAGCAAGTTTAAAGGTCACCGTAGTAGGAAACACTTCCCCTAGTTCTAATATCATAAAAATAGATAATGACATGAGGTTAATACTAGCACTTATGTCGCACAACCTTCCCAAATAACCTTTCACCAATTGCACAAGGAATGATAAAGCTACCAGGGTATTTAACTTTTTAAGGGAGCTTTTTTTTTATGAAAGCACTGCACTACTCAGTAAGTGCTACTGTCTTAAAATCACGAAATTTCCTCTTCTTATCTTGAATACCCTTCATGAACTTCACATAACTGAACACTTGTTTCAATGCCTCAACAAAATAGATATTAATTGTCAACTTCTTAAATATTTTCAAAATAAAGAAAATAATTTATCCAATTTTCGTTTCTAGAGTCTCTGTAGAAATGGTGGGGGTGGTCTTTCCATGTTATTCTTAGTGGGCGTGTCTGGTCTTCCTAAATCTTTAAAAGAGTCTTCTATAGATCTTTTTGGCTCATGGTTCCCGTCTACCACCTCTGGCTCTTTTCTATTCACTTCTTCCAACTCTCTTCCACTTCTCAACTTAATGGCTTTGACATGTTCATTAATCTTCTCCTTTGAATTAACTTTAGTGTTACTTGGAAGAGTTTCTTGGGGTCAATTACTAATAGAGTTCACTATTTTTCTCAGTTAGTTTTCTTTATTCCGGATAGCTGCACCTTGACTTTGCAGTTGTCTCCCCATCTAAAATACAACTTCCTCAAATGACAACTTTTTTTTTATAAATTATTGGTTTGCATTAAAGTCGGGTTAATAAAAAGGTCTCAAGTTGGCCCACCTTGATTATTTGGATTTCCAAAAGGATTATATTGATTATTTACCCATTAATGATTTTCTGCACATTGATTACTATTTCACTAAAATTTGGGAAATTCTTCCAACTAGGATTATAAAAATTGGAATACAGGTTGTTCGCCCTATTATTGATAGTATTCAAGGTCTTGAGAGATGAAGCATTCACATTAGCCAATAGTCCAAATAAATTATCCTCTATTACTGGTGGTCCTTGTGGTTGGTTTATCCCCAACTGATCAAGCTTCCTAGATATAACAGCAACTTGAGAAGTCAGATTTAACAAAACAACTGTGTCATGTACACTGGATACCTTTCTAGTGTTCACTCTATTAGAAGGCCAATAAAAATTATTGGTTGTTAACTTTTCAATTAAAAATAGGCCTCATCAAAGGGTTTCAACATATGCAAACCACCTGCGGCAGCGTCTATAATCAACCTAAGAGATCCTGCTAACTCGTTATAAAATGTTTGAATTATCAATTAATCAGGCAACATAAGGTGGGGGCACTTCCTAAGAATTTTCTTGAATCTTTCCCAAGCTTCATAGATAGATTCACCTTCATGTTGGCAAAAGAGGTTATATCTTTCCTAAATTTGATAGTTTTCGAAGGTGGAAAATACTTTGCTAAGAATTTCTAAGCTAATTCACTCATGTCCTAATTGATTGTGGGGCTAGCAAATTTAATCATATTTTAGTTTTATCCCTCAAAGAGAAAGGAAAAAACCTTAATCTCACAGTATCTTTGGAGACACCATTATAGCAAAATGTGGCGCAAACTTCTGAAAAACTCGCTAAGTGTAAGTTTGGACTTCGATCGGTGTTCCCCTAAATTGATTATTCTGTACCATTTGGATAGTAGCAGGATACAATTCGAAAGTATTGGCTTCTATGGCAGGGGTATGTATACTAAGATTGATTTCATCTATCGTAGGGTTAGCATAGTCCTTTAATGGTCTAGACATATCCTAATGTTCATTAGTTTCTTGGTTATTCTGCGGATTATTCGTCATCTCTCCTAAAAGTTATTAAACTCTTTCTTATTTTTGAATTTTATTTACAGTTTTTTCTAGTTTGAAATTGTAAGGTTCAAGTCCAGAAGGCCTTGAACTACAAATATACTAATTAGATACCACTTATTCTAATAAAAAACATGAGATAATTAAAAATAAATAAATAACTCAAATAAATTACTAATTCAAAAACAATACACAATCAACAAATTTTTAAAACATAATATTTTTACTTTTTTGCATGTAAAGAAACAAAAATAATTCAACAAGAAATAGTGAACAATACAGTTTTTCAAATCTTAGATTGAAAAGTTCAACTAAAATTATCTTAATTTAAGTTCATTGTCACTTTTCTGCAACATCACCAAAAACTTGACATGCACCGAGTGCTACAAAGTATAGCCGGATCACACAAGTATACGTGGCGTATCAATAGTACCGGCATTCGAGTCTGGATTATCGATCTCAAAGGAAACGAGATGAAGTCTAACAAAAAAAGTTATAGCCTTCAGTTATCAGTCCTAGCCCAAAATTTTAATTTGATTTAAGTTTGGCAATCTGCCAGAATTGCTCTTCACTGCCTGTGGAGAAGTAAATTTAGAACAGAAGTGAAGTAGAAGCCTAAAAACATCACTAGTTCTTTTCTACTTCGTCTCCTCAATTTTTATATTATCTCCCCCATGATGGCCATGATCTCCCATGATCTGGAAATCTGAACTGCTCCAATTGCAAAATTTATTTTTGGGCACCTAGGTGCCCAGGGACCTGCACCTATGCATCAATCTCTCTATTTGGAAATATCCATCGAGCGCCTAAGCGCACAAGTATGTGTTGTCTAAGCACCTGTGTCACGAAACCTAAGCGCCCTTAGCTGGCGCCACAACACCATGCTATCGGGTTGTGGTTGGATTCTGAACAGGTTCTGGTGTCTAGGCGGTAATGTCTAGATACCTAAGTGCCTAGTAGCTAATTTTGTCTCCAATCTTCATTTAGTTCCACTTTGATTTTTGATTTCCATGACCTGCTGCAACCTACAAAATCAACATAAAAAAACTTCCTTAAATATGCAATTTTCATTAATTAAATTATATAAATGAAAATAACATTATTTTCCAAATTATCAACATATCAATATCTGCTAAGAATAAGGAATACCTTAAACTATTAAAAACTCAATTTAGCAGGGAGTTTGTGACGATTGATTTTGGAGTTCCAATTAAAATTCTTTGCATAAATATTATTCAAAAAATACGAAAAAGGCAAGTTATTTTTAAGTCAAAAAGAGTACAATGAGAAAATTTTTTATGGGTATACTATGCAGAATGTCAAACCTGTTTGTACTCCATTAACTGCGTATTTAGAATCTCATTAGCTTTATATTTAGAATCAGATGATAATATGTGTCTTGAGTTTTATATTCTAGTGTAGTGGGTTCTCTAATGAATGCTATGACATGTTCTCGTCCAAATTTATGATATGTAGTTAGTACAGTTAGCAAATATATGAGTAATTCATGTAAATAACATTGGAAAGTAGTTTAGTGGATCCTCAAGTATCTATGTGGATTAAAATATGCTTGTTTGTGCTTTTGGGAGGACTGCAGATAGAGTCATAGGTTATATTGATTCAGAGTTGTTGGAGATCTGGATAGAAATAAAAAATTACATAGAAGATACGTGTTTACATTGATCGTTGTGTGATAAGATGGAAGTCTACTTGACAGACAACAATGACACTATATACAACAGAAATTGAGTTTATGTAATTACTGAAGTTTGTAAAGAAGTTATCTGGTTGAAATGTCTATTTGAAGAACTCATCGAAGTTTTGAAGATCACCAAACTAATGTGTGGTAGCAGATTGTTTGTTATTTCAATAGAGATTAGATGTTTCATGTGAGAAAACAAACACATTGATGTTCGTTATCACTTTTGTTTCTGAAGTTATTACTTGTGGTCATATTATTGAAAGCAATATTAGTATCCATAATAATTCTGCAAATATGATAACAAAGACAACTCCGAATAGCCATGTTTGAGCATTCCTTAAACTTGTTTTGTATTCATCCTTGAGCATTAGACTTTTGTGGAAGAGATGGAGAAAGTTCTATTATATATATTTAAAAATTCTTGTCAAGGTGGAGAATGCTAAATTTATGGCCCAAATTTTGTGAGTCCCGCATTTCATCTCATAAAAACATTATGATCACGCGGATTGAAGTTTTTAACTAAAATTGTGTGTGAATTAAACTTCAGAAGAAAAATATGAGCATATGAATTGAAGATTTTGACGGTTTGAATAATCTTATAATAGTTTAAAGATTGCTATCTGTATATTATTTTGTTGACTCCTTTTAATTATTTCATTTAAATCGTACATGCTAAGACTAAAAATATCCCCATATTATTGTCCAGGGCACTCCATTTTCTTTGCTTAAGCTTTATGTTGGCCAAAATTCTTCACTTATAATTTCAAATTTTATATACTAAAATCTCCTCTTCTCCACGTGGTTTCTCCCAATTTGGATTTACCACATAAAATTTATTTGTTTTATTTTAATTATTTTATTTTTTGTTTCATCAGTTCAATATCAAATTATATTAGTATCAAGGAAATTTTTTATGTCGGCATAAATTAGAGGGATAATGAATTTCAATGATTTGTAGCAGCAAAACCTGCTCGTATAGGAGGCGGAGTTGGGTCTGGATTACAGTAATCTCTCCTGCCTTGCAAGCTACACATTTTAATCTTCCATATTCACCAACAACTCACCATACATTCCACCCTGACTCAGAAACTACTCGAGAGGAGAAGCAGGGCTCAATAATCTAAAGCTCCCACTAGAACTACTCAAGAAATCACTAGTCGACAAAGTCCCACGCCGGTCCGAATAATCGCTCCTAGGCATATCAATCTCCGAGCTATGCGCTACAATAACTTGCAGTCGCTGTAGAAACTCAGGCATTGAAGGAACTGGAAGCGAGACAAAAGAGTGTCTGCTAAGCATCACCGCCAACGAATTCATGCTCGGCCTCTCTATAGGATCTTCCTGTACGCATAGCAATCCTATTTGGATGCATCTCAACACCTCTTCCGGCGGATATTCATTGCCAAGCGTATGATCCACTAGCTGCAGCGCCGTTCCTTGGTTCCAGTGTTGCCAAACCTTCATAACGAATGGTCCATCACGGAGTTAGAACTTATTGCACTAATTAAATACAGTATCCATCAAAGCAGAAGATTTGAAGGCTTACATAGCTTAGAAAATCTAGGTTGTTCCTTGCACTTAAGAAACAACTGCTACTACGGCCTGTGATAATCTCCAGTACAAGCACGCCATAACTGAATACATCAGACTTAGTTGAGAAGAGTCCGCGGAATGCATATTCTGGAGACATATATCCACTGCGGCGTAGTGAGGAAGGAGAAGTAAAGTGTGAGAATTTTTAGAGATTGGATAAATTTGCAAGAGAAAAAAGTGGAGTACTCACTATGTACCAGCGATGCGAGTAGTGTTGCCATCTTGTTCTTCAATGCCGGAAAGTTTTGCGAGTCCAAAGTCTGAGATTTTTGGGTTCATGTCGGCATCAAGCAGGATGTTGCTTGCTTTCACATCTCGATGAATGATTCTGAAACGCGAATCTTCGTGGAGATAAAGAAGGCCACGGCAGATCCCCTCAATGATCTTGTACCGTGTAGGCCAATCCAGTTGTATTTGCCTGTCCGGATCTGCATTTTTTTTTTAGTTTCATTCAATATTAGCTGATTTATTACATAAAAGAAGAGCTAAAATGAATATTGAAATAATTATAAGAAGGGTAAAAAATGATTCGGATCGTCTCCAATTCCCATGAACTTTTTCTAATATAGATGCTTAGTTCATTCCAAAAGGCAGAAAACTATTCAGTAATTCAACATTGTCTTGAGGACTTCGTTGGAATGAACAATAGTTTAATATCAATTGATTGTGAAGTTGGAAAATTGCTCCTTACCAATTCAATTCATTGCCATGGAAATTGAATAGAATCCGATTATATAAACAATATTGATCATTCGTAACTTTCAAATTAATGACATGAGAATAACAAATTGTTTTACTCCGTCTCTCTCTCTCTCACACACACACACATAATATTTATTTATTATTTATTTTTAAAGGAATGGCCTAGGCTACTATACGAGCCTCTAATCACTCCTAATGTGCCTAACAATTCGGGTTTCACCTTCTTTAACGCCCACTGTGTCAGAGGGGATTCGAACCCCCAACCTGAAGGATTTTATACCATGGATGTCAACCAGTGGGCCGGAGTACGCGGCACACACACACACACACACACACCAGAAAGAGTTACAATCGCTCACCAGAAATCAAACAATGAAAATAAAAATAGAGGAGGAATCCATTACGGATTTCTTAAATACGGCTTAATGAGTTACAATCGGAGCAATAGCTCAGCACTTGAAGAAAGAATCCTTCAAAAGCCATCTTTCTCATTATGGATCAATATAACTAAAGCTAAATATAAGAGTTACATCCAACTATTAAGACTAATGACAGAAGACTGAACCAAGTTATGCACGATGACGACTATCATTAGAGGGTTATTCATTAAAGGAAAAAAAACAAATCAAAAAAGAACTTCAAGCTAGATGAATTAAGTAGGGAGTATATAGAAGGAGGTCAACGTAAAAGCATTGGAGATTCTAACCAGAGTTAAATGTTACATTGTACTTTCGGAACTGTAGTAAAGACACAAATTACTTAATTTGTGAGATAGAAATTAAATACAGTCAATAAGCTTGTAAAATTGAATGAGAACATGTTGTTGATATAGTACTCACAAAACTAAGGTTAAGGACGAATTAAATGAAATATAAAGAAGTTGTTTTGTCGACCTCAAATTTTTTAATGACAACAAAGAATAATTTTAAAAAATGTGTAAAATGTACTTTTCATATGTCATTTGCTTGTCATTTCAAAATTTTTATATTAAATTAGAAAAAAAAATTAAAATATTTTACGTACGATAACATGCCACTTTAAAACTAATGACATATATGGATCTCCATGATTGAAGGCTACATTTTTAAATGGATGGATCTCCAATAACTTTTGAGAAAAGTTACTAAAGGGTACATTTTTTAAGATAGATTTTCTGTTTAGCAGCTGATTAAAAAAAAGACCTATTCCAAATACAAATTATGAAAGACCTCAAAGTTCCTTGATAAAAAAAATGTATTTTAAAAAAAAAATTAAGGATTTTTAATTTTTAATTTTCTGTTGAAGAATTTAGAATTGACTATTTAGAAATCACTGTTTATACAGTTTTAATGAAATATTTTAATCAATTTTATAGGATTTTTTTATAGTAATTAATATCCTTAAGTTTCTTAGGTAATACTAATTGTGGTTGAGAGATCAATCATAATTATTATTACAAGCTCTATAGCTCAACATTCATTGTACTAATTATAAAATATGGACTTGAATTAGAAGAATTTAAGAAACTCTAATGTGGTTTGTTTGCTAATTCTGCCCCACTTATGGTGTGCTTATCTCAAGCTCCTTTGGCATTTTTTTTTGTTAGAAAATTTATGGTGGTAGAATGAAAAATTACATTCTAGTTTTACACAAAAATCTTGTAGATAGATAAATTAAAGAAAATAATAATAAACAAGATAAAAAAAATATTTAAGAGATAATTTCACAAGTAAGAAAATCTTGGGGCCATGTTTAAGAGAAATAATCCACTTTCTTCGTTGAAATACAAACGTAGATTCTTCTCATTAATTGGTGAACATGAGATTATAAAATAATGTACTACGCTGCAATGTGTTCTCTTGTTACTATCATGAAAAAGTGTAATGTTAAAAGACATTTGTGTTAGTTAGGTGATAGGTGTAAAAATATGATGGTTGGATGACAATGATCAAGAAAAGATGCTTAGATAATGAAGATTAACTGATGATTGTGGTCAAACAATGATTCCTTCAGTAACGAAAATAGGATGAAAGCACTAACGTGATAACAACCATATGACAGCGTTTGGGCGATAACAGTCAGATTAACGACTGTGGCCAAATGTTGTCGATGGAGCAATGTGTTGTGGGTCTCTTCCACGTGAATGTTTGCACTATGAATTTTGGGGAAACCAAAGATTGATTTCATTTTATGAAAAAAATGGGGATATTTTAACATTGAATTCCCTATTTATTTGTCCCTCCCTCCCTCCCTTCCACTCAGCATGGGTCACGAACACAGTCGACATTGAAAGGAAACATATCCGGAGGAAGAACAAAGAAGTTCAAGAACCAAATCGGTCTCTCGATCAATGAAATTTGGACGACAGAGAACTAAAGGCCAACTGATCTTCTTATTTTACAATTCGCATCTTCTATTTTTAAATTCGGTGAGATTACCAAACTCTTATGTTTATAAAATTTATGTAGACTACTGACTCAGTGTTGATTGAATATTGGTTTCCTCTAGTAGTGTTCTGGAGAAGAATATTATATACCCATTAAGTTGATTAGTAGACATGTTTAAGTGGTCTACGAGACTCATAGCTTTTATTCTTATTGAGGGGTTTCCATTCTAAAAATTTGGTGTTGTTTATTCTCGGTATTTGTTCGTACAATTTCATTGTATGTGTGCTCATGGTGTAGTGTCTTTTTGGCTTGCTTATCCAACATGATGGTAGCCAAATGATGATGATCAAGCAAAGCTCTAAAGTTCTTCAGATTCCTTCATTTGCAAAAAACTTCATTGGACGACAGTGTTAATTTCTATAATTATAAAAAATCATTTTAATATTTTTTGTTTTAATGGTAGTGAAGTTCAATGATTTTGGACTTATTTTATTTTTCTCGTCGAGCGTTTGATTTAATTAAAAATATGTAAGATTTGGAGACAATTTAATTCGTCAATTAATTTTATAAAAATTCCATCAATATTTTAGGTGCTTAACTTAAATTGAAACACTTTTTGACATTGTTGGATTCTCGAACTCTAGACTTTCAATTCAACCATAAACTTGTTAGCATTACAATTTGAATGACATTGAATTTAAATATGGAAGTTATATTATAAAAAAAAAAACACCAAGATTCGTGTCTAATCAAGAGGATAATTTAGTAAGTATATAACATACTATCTTTAAAAAAATAAAAAAAATAAAGGTTATCGGAAGTGTGAAAAAAAAGAGACCATGATAGAGAAAAAAAATGAAATTACTCTCTCTTTAACATTTTCTTACTATGTATAATTATCTTGGCATGTTAAAAGTGTTGGCGCGTATGAAGCTTGAAAATCAAAATTTTGGCTCTTATCTATTACAATCCAAACAAAATTCTTGGCTAGTTGAGCCCATATCAATTTTGATTAACGCTTTGATCAAATTAGCACACGATCAGATCAAATACGAAAATTGTATTTGCTTATTTATATCAAGGCAAAAGTATTGTTAAAAACATAAAAAAAAATTGAAGAAATATGCTATGATATAAGAAGTATGCATTCAGGAGAATCGAGACAAAAGCACCAGCTTGGCAAATAAGAAATAGATAAACTATTAATAATAAGTGAGACAGATGTTGCTTTTAATATATGGTATTAATAGGAAAGGATAAATTTTCTATGCATTAATTGAATCGAACATGAAAACTAAAATACTTTGAGAACAGCCCTTCAAATATTCAACTATAATATGGGACCAGTGTTACCCATAATTGCGTAAACAATATTAATATACCATGCAAAAGGATTAAAACAAAATGAAATCTTTCATAAGAAAATGTAACTTATTGATCCCGTTCGAACATTTGACTTATCCTTTTGATGTGGTAATATAGGAAATTATGATTGAAGCTCTTAAAAATAATTAAAAGAGGGCGCTAACGACAACTTTAAAGGAAATACTGCCAAAGATTAATGCTTAAAGAAAAAAAGGCTATGGACAACACTGCCGCAAAGAACAGCAAGTTGAAATTAAATATAAAATTTTTACCATTAGCTCATCTTAATTTGCATTAGTTTTATTGTTGATTCAAGGCCAGACCATTGACCCATGGCTCAAATTAAATTGAGCCGGCGCACCGTGCCGATAGGCTGAAGCATTTTTCTATTCCAAATAGGAAATTTAGGCATTAATTATAGTATAAAACTTACCGAACAATAATTTGTCCAAACTCTTATTGGGGAGGTATTCGTACACAAGCAGCTTCTCGCCCTCTTCCAAGCAACAACCCACCAATCTGACCAGGTTCTTATGCTGAAGCTTTGCTATGAAAACCACCTCATTTCTCATCTCCAATATCCCCTGCCCTGAGCTCCTTGATAACCTTTTTACTGCTATTTCCTGCCCGCCTCTTAGAACCCCCTGCCCAAAATTAAATCAAAGAAAGACAATCATTATGAAAACAAATTTGTATGACCAAGGAAATCAGCCAGGATCATACCATATAAACGGGTCCAAATCCACCTTCTCCCAGCCTATTAGCTTCAGAAAAATTATTTGTGGCGGATCTAATAGTGGCTAGATCAAGCGACATTATTGCAACACTGCTTAAATCGTCATTTTCTCCATACCCTAAAAATTTAGAAAGGATAAGATTAGATGCTGTTAATGATTATAATAAGTCCATTAACACATAAGAGGAGTATAAAAGAAACATTACTGGGTGACAACACCATTGGCTTCTTCCTCCTTCGTCTTATTAAGAAAATAAAGATTGCCGAGAGAAACAAGAACGCAACTGCTCCAGTGGTCCCAGCAATAATGATATTTTTTGTCTTATTGCTTCTTCGACCTGCAAAGCAATTGATAGAACTGCATAAAATACTGATTAATTTCATTTGGGAGAAAGATGATATAAAGCTGCAAATTAAATTAGTTGCAAAATGCATTTTATAAATTATGTTTTAATTAATGTCTCTAATTCGACGTTCAGAAGAACCCGTCCAGGTAAAGTTAGCAGAAATACCTATATTGCATGCATGATTCTTAATCAGGATGTGATAAATCACGAACTAATCCAGGTAATGTTAGCAGTAATACCTATATTGCATGCATGATTCTTAATCAGGATGTGATAAATCACGAACTAACTATGATAGCCAAAGGAATTCTTTATATCAAGTTAGAATAGAAATTTCTTAAAACCAGATTACCAAATGCCCTGCCAAAAAAATTGTTCATTTCATATAAAAAAGTGAAATCTAATATAAGCTGCAAATTAAATGCTAACAATTCTGTTTTACAGTGTATTTTATTTTCTAGATAAATTCGAAGTACTTAAAAATTCATTATATATTTAATGTAAGCAATCATGATCGATCAACTCACCCGTCCCACTGCCGATCTTACTACCATCCCCGCCATCGGAAAAGGGAGACGGAGTTGGCGTTGGCGTCACCATCGGCTGCGGAAAGAACATATAAGTCTCGAACCTCACGGCGCAGCTCACGGTTTCCACCTCTGCTCCAACCTTCGTCATGACGAGCACCCGCATAGCCCAATTGAGACATTGCAAGCAATCGGAGCTAGAGAGGTCCCTCGTGCACCAGGCCATTCCGTACACATCCCTCTGCGTGGAGCTGTTTGTGGCGAATCTCGACTCGGCCACGGCAGCTGCGTTGGAGACCTCCTGCATCAGCCGCTCTACCCGGCCGGAAAATACTTCGGGATTTGATGGGTTTTCGACTTCGTATCTCCCCTCAAGAGGGGTGAGCATTGGGATGCCGAAGAAGCGATTGTCGGAGTAGCGGAGGAGACAGAAGTCGTTACGGATGGCGGCAGACTTGTTGAGGCCGCAGACACCAGCAATAAGAGTGGAAGATGCGCGGGATAGGCAGGTAGAACAAAGATCTTTGGAAATATCAGGACGGCACTGAGCGAGGCCGAAAATCTGAGAGGAGGAGGAGTTGCCGGCAGCGGCGGTGGAGTAGAGAGACGGTGAGTTGGGGGCGGAGCTGGTGAAGTCAACGAGGATGCGATGGATGTTGGAAGAGTATGGGCTTGAAGAGTTATAGTTGGCACCAAAGCAATAGGTGAGGAGGGTGGTGCTCTGTGAAGAAGCTTTGGTTGAGAGAAAGAAGATGATTTGGAGAGCGGAGAGGAGGACGGAGAAGAGTGACTGCATGGCGGGTATGGATACCGTGGAGGTATTCAGTTGTAACTTAATGTACTCCTTGGCCAAGGAGACATTTTTTTGGGGGAGGACATTTGCAAACGTACCACCCAAATTCGATGTATTTATGTATCTTAAAATATTAATTTTATTTTTTACATTTATACAACATATATCTTTCATGACGCATCAAGAGTATCATAATCTTAAATTTTAAAAAATAGACTACATTTTCTTGAAGAGATAAGGCTACATGTGAGTAAAAATTTAAGTTTAATTGTTATATATGTAAAAACATAAGAATTGAGTGGTATGTATGTAAATATTTCTTTTTTCTTTAATTCCATTATGTTAAATTTCTTATGGTTAAAAAATTTTTAATTATTTAAATTCATCTCATAATTTAATGCATGTGTCTCCGGAGGTGTGTGAATTTAATTAAAATGAAATTAGATTTTATGTGTATTTTGTCGGATTGTAATTCTTAAATCCAAATATATCTTAAACATCATATAAGTAATGTTGAATGTTATCTTATTATGTTCTAATGCATTGGAATGTTACTATGATATTTCTATTTAAATTTTTTTGACAAATAAAATTATAATTTTAACTTCATTTCTAAATAATGAATAACATTTCTAGGTCGAGAGTTATATGAGTTTATCTTATAATGATTGATGAACCCGTACATCATAGTATTGTATGTGCTTGTCGTTAGTAATAAAAAAAGAGAATCGTCGTTATGGTTGGCTCATATCCATTTGGGGTCTACTCAAATGAGTTATCTCTATTGTCGTGCATAGATCATCTATACTCTAGTTTCTCATTTCCATTAAGGTACTGACCAAGATTGAGCAATTTGACATATGAATTTCTTAAAAAAACTCTAGCCATCTAGCAACCTAACGTTATTAAGCCAATATCCTAAAGATATTGTTCAATGTTAAGTCATTCACACAATGACCTGTTCATGCAGTCTTCATTTTTTGTATGTCATTTTTTGTACGAAGGTAATAGTTGCACCTAAGAGTAATTATTTTATCCCAATAGGCAATTCCGCTTCATTTGCATATCAAATCATTCATGAATAGTTAACTATCAACATTAGAATCCAAAACTATAATGTGGGATGCACTTATTATTTCTAACAGATCTAAACTCTCTAATTAACCTAACTAGCCTGCCCAATTTAATAACTAGGTGGCCGATTCAAGATGTTATTTATACAACTTGCATCACCCTAAGAAGGGTTTGTTGATTCTTGAGGCATTGAAGCAATGAGCAACTATCAAGATATTAAAATTTATAATAAGGAGAGGGTAGATAAAGATAGCATATCACTTCTTCTTTTTTCTTCTTATAACACATCGTACATCATATAGTTCAACAAAATGCAACAACTTAAAATTGATCTCTCTTTCTTTGCTACAGCGAAATAAGTGTTATTCATTAACTTATTTCTCTCTAGCTTCATTGCAATGAATTATGCTAACTCAATAATTTTATTAATGAACTCATTTAACTTATAAGAAACACATAGGTTGATTTTTTAATTATAATATCATTGGTAAGCTTATTGAAATATATTTTCTTTAATTTAATGAAAAGAAAAAATGATAAATCATCTTATCCATAAATTTTCTATTATCACCCTTAATTTCCTCAAAATTAGCCTCTACAAAAAGTGAAGGGGAATCCTCATAACAAGAGGATTTTCTTAACTATGGGCTCAATTTGTTGAGCTCTTTAGAAAGATAAATGCTCTGTCATGATTTTTCTTCTATTTCTTTGCACCTATGCCCACTATCTCCAACGATAACACAATTTTTATGGCTTACTGCAACTTAAGAGTTTGCCTTGATTGCCTCTAATGAGATAATTAGTCATGTTGTCATAATTAGTGAAACATTTCTCACAATCGATTGGAGCCAAAATTATAACATCGAAGAAATCTCTTGTAATATCATGCATTTCGAACACAAAATTGGTTCCTTATTCTTCTCTAAATAACTATTGGACAAAATTTCTTCCACAAGTTCAATCATTTATTGCTTGAAAAGTTTAAACTAAGCAAGTAAAATAATGACTCTAATATTGATAATTGCAACACTCTATTATTTTACTTATGCTACAACTTTAAAGGATACAACTCAAGATAATTGACTAGAGAAAAATGTGTTGAGATTTTCATACCTATTTTATACTATTTTTGATGATATTGCACTTTAAAGAAAGATATTTTTGATGTTTTGTTGCAGGAATGATGAATTAGGGTCATTGTAGCAAAAAGATGCAAAAAGGAGCGAATTTTGAACGAAAAAGATCAAAATGTGAAGAATTGAACTAGGGCGCCTGACCAAAGTAAAATATGTTGAGATTTTCGTACCTCTTTTATACTGTTTTTAATGATATTGCACTTTAAAGAAATGTATTTTTGATGTTTTGTTGCA
>NW_018165217.1:403372-405606 GCF_001263595.1 Phalaenopsis equestris
GGGGAGTTTTTCCCGAGCCTATAAGAAAAAATTTCCAGAAGGCCGCCGACGGCGCCATTAAGGCCGCCGACCACGGGATTGACGGTAATGTGTACTTGTACAATGGATAAGGCCAGATTTTGGAGGGGTGCATAAGCAACTCTTGGGAAAACTCATCCACATCTTTAAAGAGAAGGTTTTGGCCGAAAATAGAAGAGTCCTGGAGGTTAGATAGGTTCTATTAGTATGTAGAGAGCATGTTAGAGCGTGTAATTGTGAGGAATTCTTCGAGAAATGGTAAGAGTGGAGGGAAAATGAGAGATTTCTTCCTCATTGCTACTTCGAAGAGGAATTCTGTGTGCTGTAAAGAAAGGAAGAGATTCAGAGGAACTTCAAGGAGTATTCTTGGGGAGAAAGCTAGAGATAAGTTATTTACTTATTTAGTTTGTATGGTTTTGATTTTATATATGAATTTCGAGTTTTATTGTGCTTTCCCCATGAGTTTTGAGTAGTTTTCTCTGTCTTTCTTTTTGTCTCAAGATTTGTGAAATGGTGATTTGAATTGGTGAAGCCATGAAAATATTTAGGAAATTGTGATGATCTCTTAACTTCAATCTGACCAACTGATTTGTTAAAATATATTGAGTTTTACAACTGAAGTGAAGATTACATCCAAGATTTAGGGAGGTCAAAGCCCTTGGAAGTTGGGTGCAAATAAATAGGGAAATATTACTATGAAACGTAGAATTGGAGATTTTAGAGTGACAGACTAAAATCCCCAATTCAGTCCTATCGTTTAGGTGTTGATGTGTAGATGTCAGCCCTTAGGTGAGGAGAACGTGGGAGCTCTAAAGTGAGAGCCGGTATCCTCATAGCCTAGCCGCAGAATCAGTAACCAAGCATAGAATTAGTCAATGTTCTTTATGCCTGGACCAAAGGGTAAAGAATAGGTATGCTCCTATTTGACACAATATAAATTGAACTAATTCATTTTATCCATTCACTATAATTTCTTGGCAAGGAGAATGATGTTTTCTTATATATTGAATATCACAAATTAAACCCTACTTTCTATAATTAATTATTTATTAGTTATCCAAATTATCTACTTATTTCAATTGCCTATTAGTAACAGATAAGCAAATTGAATGTCATCATTGTAGTTGAAGTATTACTTTTTATTAAATCTTAGTCCGTAGTATTCTATTTCTCCCTGTGGGATCGATAAAATCTTAGTTCGCAGTTCTAAACCACTCCCTATGGGATCGATATCTAGGACTCTATTAGAGCCCTATATTGCTTGAGCGATACGTATACTTGCGTTGATAAGTGTGACTTTACAGTTATTGAATATTTATCACGTCCATATTTATCTTGTATTTTTAGCATAAATAAAGTCGCGGGTCAAGTTTTTGGCGCAGTTGCCAGGGATTTAAATCTTCAAGTAGTGGTGTCAACTTCTTAAATCTTTACATAAGAAAAAAATCGGTCAAGTTTTTGGCGCCGTTGCCGGGGAGAATTTTAAGAGTAACAAACATATTAGAATTATTAAAAAGTTTTTACTTAAATTGCAACTTATCTATATATTTATATATTTATATTTTTAATTACTAAGTACTAATTTTAAATTGTATGCGCAAATTTGGACCTCAAAATCTTATACCATACGATTCAAAATTAGAACAAACTGTTAGAAAAATTATAAAATCAAAAAGAAAACCTAGAAACTGTGATACAATGGAAAACATTATGAATTAACACCAACCTAGACCCTTAAGAGATTATGCAAATCCTACAGCATATGAAATTCACTTATCTATCCAAAATCCTGATGTGACTGCTAATTCATTTGAGCTTAAACCTGCTATTATCCAAATGGTACAAAACAATCAATTTGGAGGTACACCAAATGAAGATCCTAACTTACACCTCGCTAGTTTTTTAGAACTATGTGCTACTTTTAAATATGATAGAGTCTCAAACGATGCTATTAGACTTAGACTTTTTCCTTTTTCACTGAGGGATAAGGCTAATATGTGGTTAAACTCGTTAGCACCTGGATCTTTTAGAACTTGGGGAGAACTGTTACAGAAATTTCTATCCAAATATTTCCCTCCATCTAAGATTGTTAAACTAAGAAATGACATAACATCATTTTGTCAGATTGATGGAGAGTCAATATATGAAGCTTGGGAGAGATTTAAAGATCTTCTTAGGAAATGTCCTCATCATTCGTTACCAGACTGGTTAATAAT
>NW_018165217.1:405630-408120 GCF_001263595.1 Phalaenopsis equestris
TAAATCCTAAAAGAGTAGCTAGTATCCATGATTCTAATGCAATATTTATGTTAGCTTCGCAGATTGCTGCAATATTAAAGAAATTAGATCATTATGGGATGAATTATTCTTCAACACCTCCTATGATGGAAGAAAATTCATCTAGGCAATTTGTGGATGTTCAACCTTCATATGAAACCTTAAATGCTATTAATAGACCCAACAACCCATATTGGAACTATTATAACCCAAGTTGGAAGAATCATCCAAATTTAAATTGGAATAACAATTCTTCTACCAATCAAAAATGGGCAAACAACTCAGTAAACCCATCAGGACATTCATCCAACCAAGGAAATATTAATTATAGACCTTCTTATCCTCAAGGATTTAACAGTAATACTCAAATTAAAGAAAAGAAGTTATCTATGGAAGAGCTGATATTAAACATGGGTCAACAATTACAGAATCAAGGAAATCAATTACAGACTCAAGGAAATAAATTACAAAATCAAGGAACTGCTATTAAGAAAATTGAAAACCAATTAGGGCATATCGTTACTGCGCTTAGTAACAAAAAATTAGGAACTTTTTCGAGTACTATGGAACCAAATCGTAAAGATCAAGGAAAATAACAAATAAAAGTGATACAATTACGATGTGAAAAAGAATTGGAGACAAGAGATAAAAAAGAAACAAAAACTGAAAAAGTGAAAGTGGATATTGAAAAAGAAAAGGATCATGAGTACCTAGATTTAAAGTATCCATTTACACCAATGAAAATTACTGTGGAGAAACCTCCACCACTGTTTCCTTAAAGATTGAAGCAACACAAACAGAATAAATTATTTTTTGAATTTTTAGAAACTCTTAAGAAGTTAACGGTAAATATTCCCTTCGTAGAAGCTTTAGAGCAAATGCCGAATTATGTGAAATTTATGAAAGATATTCTGAACAAGAAAAGGAAGTTCACCGAAAATGAAACTATTGCACTTAACAAAGAGTGTAATGCAATTATTCAGAAAAAGCTTCTTGAAAAATTAAAAGATTTTTGTAGTTTCAGTATACCGTGTGCAATCGGTGAAAAATTCAATGGAAAAGCTTTATGTGATTTGGGAGCCAGCATAAATTATATGCCCCAACAATTTTCAAAAGATTAGGATTAGGAGAAGTCTCACCTACTTCTGTAACTCTTCAGTTAGCAGATCGTTCAGTTACATATCCTAAGGGAGTTATAGAAGATGTGTTAGTAAAAGTTGATAAATTTATCGTTCCTGTGGATTTTATTGTTTTAGATATGGAGGAAGATAAAAAAATACCTATAATTTTAGGGAGACCTTACTTAGCTACTAGAAAAGCTATGATAGATGTTCAAAAGGGAGAATTAACTATGAGAGTTAACGATCAAGAAGTGACTTTTAACATTGCAAAATCTATGAAATACCCTGCTGTTGAAAGAGATAATGAATGTTTTCGCATGGAAATTAGTGAACATCTATTGAACAAGCATTTTAAAGAAGAGATAATGAATGTTTTTGCATGGAAATTATTGAACATCTTCTGAATGAACATTTTAAAGAACATTTTGAAAATAAGAAGTATTTTCAAAAAGAAGAGCATTTTAAAGAACAATTTGAAAAAAAATGATGAAATTATTCTGGACAAATTAGAAAATGAAGAATTAGATTATGTTCAGGAAAGATTTGAGATGTTGGATATTATAAAAAATGCTGATAAGAATCTAGTTCCATCAATTATAAAACCACCTAAACTTTAGTTGAAAATATTGCCTAACCACTTGAAGTATGTGTTTATGGGAAACTCATCGATATTACTTGTTATTATATCTTTAGAGTTAAATAATTTGCAAGTGCAAAGACTTTTGGATATATTAAAAAGATATAAGAAAGTTTTTGGTTGGACCTTAGCTGATATTAAAGGAATCTGACCTTCGATCTGTATGCAAATTTGTATGCAGAGAATTATATTAGATGAACAACATAAACCAAGAGTTGATCCACAAAGGAGATTAAACCCTATAATGAAAGAAGTAGTTAAGAAGGAAATTTTGAAATGATTAGACACTCGAATTATATATCCAATTTCAGATAGTATGTGAGTAAGTCCAATTCATTGTGTTCCTAAGAAAGGAGGAGTGACTGTTGAAACAAAAGAAAATAATGAATTAATACCTATCAGACAAGTCACTGGGTGGCGCATATGCATTGATTATAGAAAATTAAACACTGCCACCAGGAAAGATCATTTTCCTCTACCATTCCTAGATCAACTAGTAGATAAACTTATTGGGTACAAATATTTTTGCTTTTTAGATGGATACACCGATTACCATCAAATCTCTATTGCTTCTGAGGATCAATAAAAGACAACATTTACTAGTCTTTTTGGAACTTTTGCTTTTAGAAGAATGCCTTTCGGATTTTGTAATGCACCTGCAACATTCCACAGATGTATGATGTCCATATTTAGTAAGTTAATTGACAATGGATT
>NW_018165217.1:408460-409134 GCF_001263595.1 Phalaenopsis equestris
CTGTAGAAGGGCAAGAAATTTGAATTTATTGAAAGCTGTTTAAATGCCTTTGAGTTATTGAAAGAAAAATTAATCACTGCCCCTATTATAGTTTCACCTAACTGAGAGAAACAATTTGAACTGATGTGTGATGCTACTGATTATGCTACAGGAGCTGTTCTTGGACAAAAATATGAAAAGATTTTTAAAGTAATATACTACGCTAGTAAAACTCTTAATGATGCTCAAATTAACTACACTGTTATTAAAAAAGAGCTACTCACCATCTTATATGCTTTAGACAAATTTCGATCTTATTTAATTGGAGATAAATGTGTTGTGCACACTGATCACTCAGCTATTAAATATCTGATGCAAAAGAAGGATGTCAAACCAAGGTTGATTAGATGGATATTATTAATACAAGAATTTGATCTTGTAGTTATTGATAGAAAGGGAACTGATAATCAAATTGCTGATCATTTGTTAAGATTAGAAAACCATGAATTATCAAATGCAGATAATGAAATTACAGACAATTTTCCTGACGAACAACTTTATAATATTAGTGAGTGGATTAGTGAGTGGAATGTTGATAATGTTAATTATATTGTAAGTGATATTTTGCCACTTATGCTGACATTACAACAGCAAAGGAAATTCATTCATGATGCGAAAGCATATTTTTGGGATGA
>NW_018165217.1:409144-410340 GCF_001263595.1 Phalaenopsis equestris
TTATTTATATAAATAATGTAAGGATCTAATTATGAGAAGATGTGTACCTTATGAAGAAACTGAACTGATCATTCAAAAATGTCATGATTCTGAATTTGGAGGACATTTTAGGAGCGTTAAAACTGCTTATAAAATTTTAAAAACTGGATTTTATTGACCTACTATATTTAGAGATGATTTTATGGTTGGCGGAGAAATAATGATCGATGTCAACGAGAAGGCAATATATCTCGAAGAAATGAAATGCCTCTAAATTTCATATTGGAAGTTGAGATCTTTGATGTTTGGGGATTAGATTTTATGAGACCATTTATTCCTTCATTTGGGAACTTATATATATTAATTGCAGTAGACTGCGTCTCTAAGGGGATTGAAGCACAAGCTTTACCTCGATGTGACGCTAAAAGTGTTTCAAGATTTTTAAGGAAAAAATTTTCACTAGATACGGAATGCCTAGGATGATTATTACTGACGGAGGATCCCATTATAGGAAAAAATATATTCAGAGATTGGCAGAAAAATTAATATTATTCATAGAATCTCTACTGCTTATCACCCTCAAACCAGTGGATTAGCTGAAGTTTCTAATAGAGAGATTAAACAAATTCTTGAAAAGACTGTAAACCCTAGTAGAATAGATTGATCCACTAGATTGAATACCACATTATAGGCTTATAGGATTGCTTATAAAACTCCTATTGGAATGACTCCTTACAGACTAATTTTTGGAAAGACTTGTCACTTACCAGTAGAACTGGAGCAATAAGCATATTGGGCGATTAAAGAATTCAATTATAATTTGAAAGACGCTAGTAAGAAGCAATTGTTGCAATTAAATGAATTAAAAGAAATAAGAAATGAATCTTATGATAATGACATAATTTATAAGGAAAAGCTAAAGTTATGGCATGATCAGAAGATTAACCAGAAGAATTTTGAACTAGGACAAGAAGTTTTACTTTACAATACAAGGATGAAGTTATTCCCTGGGGAATTGAAGTCTCATTGGTTAGGGTCATTTACTGTGACTCAAGTTTATACTTACGGAGCTATTGAGATTGAAGATCAAAAAAATGAAAATAGATTTAAAGTAAATGGACACAGATTAAAATCATATTTTAAGGGTAAAAGACCAAATTTTAAAGAGGTTTTAATGATCAGTCAATCAGAATAACACCTGAATAGGTCGGGCTGAC
>NW_018165217.1:410583-411394 GCF_001263595.1 Phalaenopsis equestris
CTGCCGGCGGCTTTTTCCCGAGAGTCCAGACAAAACTAATACAGAGCGCGCTGACGGCGCCATCGACCCCACCGATGGCGAGACCGGTAAGATGATGGTTTCTTATGTTCGACATTAAGCTCAACTACTCTTATTTACCCTTTTAAACATCTTAAAAATTGGATCCATAAAGAAAAATTGAAACGCATTCGGACCAGAGTGAAACTGTGAAAATTTTGCCTTGGGCGCCGACGGCGCTGACGGCGGGTTTTTCCCGAGAGTCCAGACAAAACTAATACAGAGCGCGCTGACGGCGCCATCGACCCCACCGATGGCGAGACCGGTAAGATGATGGTTTCTTATGTTCGAATGGCGGTTTTTGACGGTTTTTTGGCGGGAATAGTCTTTTTAAACTTAAAAATTCAAACTCTAGTTCATATTTTTCCCCCAAGAATGAAATAAAACTCTGTCAATTTCATTCCTATGGCGTCCAATTCCCCTGATAATCCCAAAATGCGAGTTTTCAATCGGTGAAAGTTCATTAGTGCGGAAGCGCAGTGAATCATCAACAAGTTGCTGATGAAGAAAAGATTAATCAAAGAACGAGGATTTGTGAATTGGATTCAACACACCAAATACTCGAGTGGAAGAGATAATTGTGCAGAGACGTTGGGAAGTGTTTTGTTATATCACTGTCGTCGTAGTTGGCCTTGTGGTGAAAGAGTTTTACGTAAATTTATATGGAATCAACCAAGGAATTGTTTATGTGCGAGGAAGATGGATTACTTTCACTTCTGCATGGATCAATGCATGGATCATGATAGAGAATGTT
>NW_018165217.1:411528-414887 GCF_001263595.1 Phalaenopsis equestris
GGGTATGTTAGTTTTTCTTCAACACTTTTGAATCCCGTCTCTACACACTGTCACTTCTTCATTTCTGCGAAACTATTACCGACAATGAAGGTTGGTAAGGTTTCTAAAGAAAGCGGCATTCTTGACTTAATTACTGCATCCAAAGGAGACTGTCGATTGATATTGGATCTATAATTGTGAAGTCAGTTTTAGGCCTGATTGTTCACGGATCAACTTATGGGCTTGGACACCCTTCCACAATTTTCTCACTTTGCAGTCAGTCTCAAGTATCCTATGAAAACTGGGAAAAGGTAATGCTACCTTAGAAACCTTTGGATACAACTGAAAGATTCCCATCATTTGAAGATGAAAATGACATGGCCATGATAGTTGATCAATCATCTCAGAATTCACTGCCAATTCAACCCTTAGTTCCAGATAAGTCTATGGTGATCCTGCGCTGAATTAAGAAATTGGAAAAACAGGTACAAAACATGATGAATACAAATAATATCTCCGATTTCTTTGATCATCTAGACTGGAGGATAAAAGAACATTTCGATCACACTGGACATTTAGAAGATAGCTTGATACGGCTGATGAAGAGGATGAAATTAATTGAGGAGGATTCAACTGAAGAATTTTCTTTCGGACCCTTCTACAATCTCTTCATTCATGTGCAATCAATGGGTGATCTTAGAGGAGAAACGAGCACAGAATCTGACGAGTAGTAGACTTACTATGCTACATTTACGTTTATGTGTGTTTAGATTTGAACTATGTTTGCTTTGTTTTAAAATTATGCTTATAGATCTCTGTATAGTTGAGTATAGTTGATAGATCTCTGTATAGTTGAGACTAAGCATAGGATGTTTTGTTTTCAGCATTTTGAGTGTTGTGGTTTGGATTGCGACTTTGAATTTATGTATTGAGGTTGATAAAATACCAAACTTAGGTGTGTTATGTAACGCATGTTGTACCCCTTGGAATTTATATAAAAATGTGATGTTATGTTTTGTGAAAGTTTGTATGTGTTAAGTACATCAATTAACTATTCAAAATTATGTTTATAAAGATTAAACGGATATCGTTTAGGCTTAGAATTGATCGAGATCGCAAAAATACCTCTTCAACCGTGATTTTGACCGGTCAACCGCCACTATTCATCATCCCCTTCCTCTTAAAAACACCATTTTCGAATTTGGGCTTGGTAAATCTTGGATTGGGAGACGATTTCAAGGCTTTTTGACACCAGATTTGATCTTCTTTAGGTAAGAGCTTCACTCCAAGTTAAAAATATTTGATCTTCACCATGTATTTCTTCCACGTTGAGGAAACCCGAAATTTGAAAATGTGAAGAAAATCTTGGAAGAAATTAATAGATTTTAATGTTGAACTCTTTGAATTACCATTGGAAGCCATGATTTACATAATAGAAGTGATTTTTGGAATTTTTCTTTGATTTGATTAGATTAAAAATGGCTCCACGTCAAAAGAAAAAGTTGAGTTCGACGATTCACGCTTCGTTAATGTGATGGCTCAAACTCGATTTACTTCAATACTTAAAGGAAAAAACTGTATACAAGATCGAGTTTTTTAGAGTCCGAGAGAAGAAATTGAACAGGTTATTGCTGAGCGAAGGTGGGAAAACTTTTATTACACCACCAATAAAGCCGATGCAAATGTGGTGAAGGAGTTCTACGCCAATGTGATTTATTCTGAAGAGGGAATTGTACAAGTGCGTGGATTTCCTGTGGAATTTACCGCCTCTCACATTAACACTTTCTATGAAGTCCCAAATTCTTACAACTGCCATTATGAATTATTTAGTACGATGGAAGGCCCCCTCAATGATGTGATCAACTTTCTCAATGATGGGAAAAGAACGTGGAAGATAAAGCAGCGAGAACGGGTAAACTTTTCTGCTTCCATGTTTAATGCCACCTCTAAGGCGTGACACTATTTCATTTCCTCTACTCTGTTACCGAATTATCACCATAGTGAGGTAACTAGAGATAGAGCTATTCTGAATTTCTGTATTCAGAATAATAAAACTATAAATGTGGGGAGAATTATTTTTAAGAATATATTGACTACGACAAGAAGTGAGACTAGTGGAGGTCTAGGACATCCTGGACTTATTTATACACTTTGCCAACTTTCTAGAGTGGAAGCTGGAGAGGAAGAATGGGTTTACTCTATGAAACCCATTAGTAAATCTAATTTGAAGACTTCTGTATCCCATGAGAAATGGAGAACTGGAAGTAGGAGTCAGGAACCTTCTACCAGTAGAGATGTCCCCTCTACAAGTTATGACCCTCCTCCTCCTTCTAGCTCCCCTACCTTAACAGATTTGATGAATGAGTTGACCTTGCAAAGGAAGAGCATAGATTTAATAAATGAAAGGATTGGAGGTTTAGAACGCCGACATGATTATGATAGTGAGTACCTGTAGAGGCATTCCAATTTTGAGATAGCTTATTATGACGCTCAGGCCCGGCACTACAGAGGAGAGCCTGATGTTACATTCCTTGAATGCCCTCGATATGCTCAGTATCAACCCAATCCACCTGCTGATCAAGGCAACGATGAAATAGCTTGGGATTTTGATGTTTATAATGAAATTGATGTACTTATGTTTGTATTTTTATTTTATGTAATCTTTTATAAGAGAAATGGATGTTTATGTATTTGGACTTTCATTTTGTGTACTTAGATAATTTTATTTTTTTAAATGTTTAATGTGGTAGTAGAAATGTGCATGTGTAAGTTGTAGATTTTGCTCAGTACTTTGTGGATTGCAATGCGATGTGATATTTATTTTCATTTTAGTATTGTTGTCTTTTGTTTAGCATTGTAATTGTGTTAGGAAATGTTGTATGTTTTTTTTTAGTTTTTATACTTATTTAAAAATTTCATTTCCCAAAAATTCCTCTAATGATTTATATGTATAAAAAGCTCCTAATATTACAGTCCAGGTGAAGTAAAAATTTGAGAAAGTCTGCAAAAATTTCAGAATGATAAAGATGCCTACAATACTGAGGTATGATTTATATTTATAGTATTTTCTTTCCACCTTTATTTCATATTTAAAAATTTAAGTTTGGGGGAGGGAAGAAAAAGATTAACTATTAGATGTCCTCTATTTCAATATTTTCAAAAATTATTTATATGATTTTATGTAGTGAATTTAATTCAGGTAACTATATTTTGTAGCTATTTAAATATTATGGTAGATTTAAAGAAATATTTTTGTAATGAAAATTAATTTTGTAACTTAAGATATTTAGTATAAGAGAATAAAATTATAATTAACTATTTAAAGTAAAGGAAACTATACTTTGAAGTATTAAGAATCTGGAAATTCATTTGAGAAAAAA
>NW_018165217.1:416679-417723 GCF_001263595.1 Phalaenopsis equestris
GATGCTTTCTTATATATTGAATATCACAAATTAAACCCTACTTTCTATCATTAGTTATTTATTTGTTATCCAAATTATCTACTTATTTCAATTGCCTATTAGTGACAGATAAGCAAATTGAACGTCGTCGTTGTAGTTGAAGTATTACTTTTTATTGAGCCTTAGTCCGTAGTATTCTATTTCTCTCTGTGGGATTGATAACTAAGACTCCATTAGAGCCATATATTACTTGAGCAATACGTATACTTGCGTTCATAAATTTGACTTTCACATTATTGAATATTATACTTATACATCTTTATTAAATCAAACACATATATATAAAGTCACAGTCAAGATATTTGCTCCGTTGCTGAAATTTAAATCTTCTAGTAGCGTCATCAAATTCTTGTAATTGTCGATTTACAAAAAGAAAAAGGTCGGTCAGTTCCGACGGCGCCATCGAACCCGCTAACGGTGAGATTTTCCTGAGACTCTAGAATTAATTCATTAAGAAGGTCTGCCGACGGCGCCCTTGAGGCCGCCGACGGCTTCGAGGACGCCGACGGCGAGCTCGGCGGTTATGCTCACCAGGCTTAGGATAAGGCCAAATTTTGAAGGGATGCTTAGGCAACTCTTGAGAAAGCTCATCCACAAAAAGACTATTTTGGCCGAAAATTGATAGAGCCTAGAAGTCTTAGAGAGGTCCTAGATGTTATAAAGGTTCCAATAGTGTGTAAAAATTGTGAGGAATTCTTCGAGAGATTGTAAGAGTGGAGGGAAAGTGAGAGATTTCTTCCTCATTGCTGCTTCAAAGAGGAATTCTGTGTGCTGTAGGAATTCTGTGTGCTGTTTCTGTGTGCTGTAAAGAAAAGAAAAAATTCAGAGGAACTTTGAGGAGTTTTCGTAGGGAGAAATTAGAGATAAGTTATTTACTTGTTGTAATTTGTATTACTTTGATTTTATATATGAATTCCGAGTTTTGTTGTGTTTTCCCCATGAGATCTGAGTAGTTTTCTCTGTCTTTCTTCTTGTCTCGAGATTTGTGAAATGGTGATTTGAATT
>NW_018165217.1:418219-418724 GCF_001263595.1 Phalaenopsis equestris
AAATATCACATTTAAACCTTCATTAGACGTCTCCTTGTATAAAGTTTTAAATAACAATCCATGACATGAAAGAAGCAAACTATGACAAATTTATTTACAAATATCTCATTGAACTTCGTTGTTGTGATTAAAGTATTGCTTTTCTAAAATGTCAGTTCGTAGTTCTAAACTTACTCCCTGTGGGATTGATATCTAGGACTTGACCGACTTTTTTTTTTGTAATCGACAAATACAAGAATTTGATGACGCTACTAGAAGATTTAATTTCTAGCAACTCTGTCCAAAAACTTGATCGCGACTTTATAGATGTGTCTGATTTGGTTAAGATGTATAATTATAATATTTAATAATGTTAAAGTCGAATTTGTCAACGCAAGTATACGTATCGCTCAAGTAATATAGGGCTCTAATGGAGTCCTAGATATCAATCCCACAGGGAGTTGTTTGGAATTACGGACTAAGACTTTAGAAAAGCAAGACTTTAATCACCACAACAACCTTCAAT
>NW_018165217.1:419260-435472 GCF_001263595.1 Phalaenopsis equestris
AAACACAACAAAACTCAGAATTCATATATAAAATCAAAGTCATAAAAGCTACAACAAGTAAATAACTTATCTCTAATTTCTCCCCAAGAACACTCCTTGAAGTTCCTCTAAATCTCCTCCTTTCTTTACAACCCACAGAATTCCTCTTTGAAATAGCAAGAAGGAATAAATCTCTCACTTTCCCTTCACTCTTACAATCTCTCGAAGAATTCCTCACAATTGCTACACTCTAATGGAAATTTTATACACTAATGGTAACCTCCAAGGCCTCTAACACACTTTAGACTCCTTGAACTTCCTTTATTTTCGACCAAAATGTTCTTTTAAAGTTGTAGATGAGCTTTCCCAAGAGTTGCCTAAGCATCCCTTTGAAATTTGGCCTTATCCAAATCTTGAGTAGGCATAACCATCGATCTCGTCGTCGGCAGCCTCGAGGGCGCCGTCGGTGGGCTTCTAGATAATTTTTGTCCTACAGTCTTAGGAAAATCTCACCGTCGGCAGCGTCGAGGGCGCCGTCGGCGGCCTAGTTCGATTTTGTCCAAATTCTAGATTTTTGCGATTTCAATCAAGTTCAAGCCTTAATGACATCTTTTTAATCATTATAAACATAATTTTAAAGTAACTAAATGATGTACTTAGCACATATAAACTTTCACAACACAAAACATCACATTGATATATAAATTCCAAGGGGTACAATGTACGTTACATAACACGCCTAAGTTTGCTATTTTCTCAACCTCAATACATTAATTCAGCGTCGTAATCAAAGCCACAACACTCAAAAGATATTTATTTCGTCCATATTTATCGAATCTATAACAGTTATTAAGGATTTGGTACAGTTGCTGAGGAAGTATTTCTTTTAGCAGCAGCATTAAATACTTATATTTGTAAGCATATATAAAGTCGTGGTCAATAATCCACTTGTATTAAATTGGAAAATGTTGGCTCATTATGTGAGTTGTTCTCCCTATCCATTTTGGAGCTTATATTAACCGAACCACCCTTAGATTCGATATAAACACTACTAAATTATGCACCATGGGAGGAAAAAATTCTTCCTCAATTATAATGCCACATTCACTTAAGCAATTCAGAGATGATGGCCTCATAGCCAATAATATCTACGTTGGCTTAGAATATAACTATTTAAGACTTAAAATTCTAGTATTTAATTGTTAAGAAGCTTTTGGTAGTTGAAATAAACATGTTGGAGCAACATTTAAGCTTATAAATATTGATGAGATGATATCATTTGATTTTTTATGTGAATCTTATAAGTCTTTAAATATCAAATGATTGCTACTTTCCATCATATTAAAAAAAGATTTCTTGAGATAAGTTTAGTAACTTGTCAAAGAGACCCTCCATATGGAAGTATATTATGTGTCAAACCACTTTTAAAGTTCACAACTGTTGCACTCCTTTTATTGGGAATTTCAACTTGTTTGCCTTTTTTCATATTTTCTTTCTCTAACTGCCTCTATTCTCAAGGAGATAGAGTGAAAAGAAAAAAAAAAGAATTGAGAATAGAATATATTTAAAAACTGAGAAAGGTGGATACAAAGATATCATTTAAAAGAATCCTCATAACATAAACCATAAATTGACTGTCCAAAGTAAATCAGAAGTTGCTTATCCTGAGAAAATATATGATAAAGGAACTACAAGAGGCCTCATATCCAAAATGAGACCAAAATCAAATCAATTTAATTTTGGGTTAAATGAAAGCTCCCATTATGACATGTCCCCATTGTCAATTATATCTTAGAGAATACCCAAAAAAGCACTCAATAAAAAAAATATTATATTTGCCTGTACAAATAACTATTAAGAATAAGATACCATGGAGGATTTTATTATTCAAGCAGAATAAATATGATTCTATCAATGCAAAATTAGGGTATCAGAAGGTGGATCATCATAACATGATAAGTAGTTCTACTCTAAGTATAACAGACCCTATAAAATGGTTATAAAAAGACTCAATAAGGAGTATGAAGGTACCAAAGTGGCATCAACAGGTATGCAAGAAAATTTTAGATGGGTAAAATAACTTGGTCAAAATTCCATAGATCTATCATCTCTAATTATTAGGACCCTAGGTTCTCTAAGTCATGAAGGTAGTCAACCCAAATTGAAAACTAGCAACATATTAAAATATCATTTGCTACATCATCCAAATCAACTCAGTAGACATAGAGTCACATGAAAGAGGTGTCTAAGCTCCTATGACTCTATCTGAATAGAAGGGTAATAATAGGATTTATACCTGTCATGGAAGTGAGATGAATGAATGAGTTGGCTACAAAGACAAATCAATTCACTAAGCACATACACTCTTATTTAGGTTAGGAAGCCCTCTAACACTCTAATCGCACTGGACAATTGTCTAAGGGCATAAATCATGATAATTTAGTCAGATTCAAAGAGCATGGATACTCCTCCTCGAGGACGTGCATTCTAAATGCCCTATTAATATGACTTATGTTATGGGCATGTTATGCAAAGACATTAAAAATGGCTTGAAGAGCAATGTCAAAAGAAAAGTGTAAAATTTAAAATTAAATAATTTTAATCCTAATTTATATTGATATGAAATTTATAGTAGGATATTTATGAAAAAAATTTTATTGTAAGAGTCGTTGTGCTATGATATCTTAAACAAAACTTAAGCAAATATTGAAAAAAATAGTAACATTTGTGCACAAAAGGTAAACAAGCACAATGAATACAATAAACAGGTCTGGTGTTGCTAGGAAACATATTCAAGAAAAAAAAAGTAGTTACGCTCTACATTATTGATACTTGATCTTAGATCTATTCAACAAATGAGAAATTGAATAAAGGTACGATGCATAAGAAAATTTCTTCTGGTTCTCACCACATGGTCCCGCAGTTTAGGCTCCTCAAGAACTTATGCCCATACATTATTTCTAGTATAGACTGAACTTAGGACTGTAAATGGTGCATGTTAAAATATTTAAATTTAAGATGTGACTTAAAAGAAAAAGTTGGCACAACTATAAGCGTGCTACGTTGAGAGGAGAGCTATGCAACACATGTATAAAATGTGTTAGTTTAATTTATAATTTATGCTTATTTCTATTGGGCATGACTCCTAGTGAGAAAAAATGACCTACTATACTAGAGCGCAAGTCCAAACCTAATAAACACATAAGAACGATAATCAAAATGCAACGACTAACAAACACACCAACACTATAGTCTTGCATATGAAAATCTTAAATTTCTACGCAAACATCAATAAGGAGTTGCATATCCAACACCTAAGTGACAGTGGCATAATGCAAAACTGAGTATTCTTATGGGATCTTAATGGGGTCACGAAAATTGCCTGAACATTTGAGAGAGTTAAGATCTGTCACACTTTTGACAAACATTAACTCAATCCTAAGCTTGGAACTAATCTATGAGATATAATGGTAAATTCACATCTCTTGTTTGGTCAAGCCAATAGGTGATTCTCATTTTATTATTACTACCACAGGTCAAACAAGAGTTTAACTAAATTCTTGTTATTAATGTGCTAGTTTATTAACCAAAACTTCTATGAGAAGAAATGGATACCCAGTATGATAAAGTGAGCTACACGGTGCATGGCAACACACAATATGTATAAATCATGTGCCTTAAAGACTAAAACCCAAACACACTAACACAAATTTTGCATTGCAATGAAAAAAATACAAATGAAATAACATGCAAATTCTACACATTCAACATTCAACAAAAATTCATGAAGAAAATTAAATGATTTAAGTTATATGATCACATGATGAGAGAAAATGCACACTTGCAAATATAGATCATCCAATCAGAGGAATACTACTATGATGCAATGGTAGTGTCACTTCAATGTCACCCTTTTAAACTATAGAAAAAAGGACATGATGTCATGACTTTAGGACACAACACTGTTGTACTTTATTCCCTATATCAGATGAAGGACTCTGATGACATAATACACCTAAATCATCCTAAAACTCCTAATACGTAGTGAGATTCTACTATCCTTTAAAATGCTTTACCAGTGGTTTTGGGGCTCATAAATAAATGAAACTTGTTGTGGCTTAGTTGATAATGGTAAGCTCGCTATAATTTTTATTAGTCTGCTAAATAATGCGGGACCACTGCCTTCACATTGGGGTGTAACAAACACTATAGAAAAAGGTGGTATAAGCAGCGACATAATATATTGCTTATTGTATGTTGCAAATATTAATTTCCAACATCTTAGTGATGGATACTTAATCCTTAACTTCTCCAATGATATTACTACTCCTTGATCCATCGCTTTTTAAGAGAAAGAAAATTTGATAGCTTTTTTAGATGCAGCGACGATGTGAACTGTAGGTTACATTCTAAAATAAAATAAAAAATTACCTACTATTACTTGACCATCATAACTCATCCTTTGTATTGCCAAAAATCTCTAATTCATTTTATCTCTCACAACTCCATCTGTCTCCCGTTTCGCCTTAAATTGCTCAGTCATCTCTTAGCTTCCTCCTCTTCCAGAGAAGCTCCTTCTCTCTTGATAACGATCCTCCTCTCCAATCGATGATTTTCCTCTTTCAGTGACTTCACTCTTCTCTCAGATCATAGCTTACAGAGACCAAAAAACCATTGATTTAGGTATTTCTTGCTCCATTCTTCCTCTCCGCTCGTTCCTTGGGTAAGTAGAATGCATTAGATGTGTAGGCAAGAGAAAGGAAGAAGGTTAATGGGCTAGGTTTGCATTTGGATAGAGTGGAGTGAAGAAGCTATGGATGTGTGGGTAAGGGTTTTAGACAGTGTTAAGCACTGTCTGGTAATAGATTTAGAGCGGGATTTAGCATAGATGTTTGCTAAGTCTTGTCAGATCTTCATTTTAGACAAAATAAAGCCTCGAATTTGATAAATCCTTATTTCGAGAATTTCAGCCATAAATCTTAGATTTATATCTCATGAATTGGTGGATTTATGGGATAGAGCTATTTAGATTTACCTGGATGTGGGCAGAACTTCCCAAACAATTTTAATGAATTTACTAGAATTACAAGATTTCATCGTTTGAGAGTTTTCAGCATTTAATCCATTTAAGATTTAGTAGATTTAGATTTACAAAATTTACTAAATCCTAGTAACTTAAATGTAATCATCTTTTTTTTAGACAACACCTTAGAAAAGCAGAAACTGGTTAAGTGAGTATAAGAGGTTTCAAATTGGGTGAGATGTGGGAGGAAGCTGCGTGATTCTTAGAGGTCTTAGAAATGACAAGAAAGGACGAGTGAGTGTGGATTTTGGGTTTTAGTTGAGGTGAAGGAGAGGGAATGTTGATAGACTTAAATGATGATTAAGGTTAGGCTAGGAAGGAAGAGAGTAGGGGACTTTTCATGTTAGGTTTCAAGATAGAGTTTGGAAGGAAAAGAGAGTGGGGATACATTTTTTTGTCTTTTGGATTAGGGTTAGGAAGAAATGAGTGGCAGAATTTTTGGTCTTGGGTTTCATGTTAGGGTAAGAAAGGAAAAATGAGTGTAGATTGTGGATTTAGGTTTCGAGTAGATTAAGAGGAGAGGGAAGTAAATGGTTTATAGTGAATTTTGGGTAGGCTAGAAAAAGAGTGTGAGTGTGGATTGTTCGGTTTCGAATAGAGTATAAAAATAGGGAAGTAGATGGGAACCATGTTGTAACTATATTATAGCACAAGTTAAAATCATACAAGGAAAATGAGTATCTACACATTAATTGTAAACATAGGAATTAAATGTCTAAAATGTAAATATTGAAGTTTAGATATTGAATGTGTAGTCACATAGGAATTAGATAACATGCATGTAAATCTTTTAAATAAAATTAAATCTTTAGGTGGCAGTGTGATATGCATGTAGATATGAATGTTTTGGAAATTAAGCTTGCTTACTCCACTCGTATAATATCATAGAAGTTAAAGTTAAAAGAAAATATCTTCCATTTCCCCTTAGAAAAAGAAACAAATGTTGACCTCATTTTTGGTCACATAGGACTTGCGTGAACATCACCCCAAGAACTGCTGCAACAAGATTGGTCAAAAGGGAATCTGCCTTTTTTTCTTAGACTGGTGTGGTCACGCCAAGAGTGGGCATAACCACACCCCAAAGTACCTTGGTGGGATTCTATATAACCTAGGATTGACCATGCCTCAAAGTACCTCGGCATGGTCACACTTAGCCTAGGTGTGACTACGCTAAGGCGAATAGTTTTCACATGTCAGTGATTTGTGGATTTTGTCTAAAGATTACGCCAAAAATTATCACACCATTTTATTAACAGAGATCCACGGCTCATTAAACATCTTTTGGATCTCTGACGTCAACCCGCCACTCAATAAGATGGCTCTGATGTGCTCAGGCGCTGCCTTCGAAGCCTATAAATAGGCAACTCAGTGAAGAAGAAAGACACTCTCATGCACTCAAACTTACTAGCATTTACTCTAACAGAGAAAAAATAAAAAGGAAAGCAATTCTAAAACACGCATCCTCCTCCTCCTCCTCCTCCAGTCAAGTCTCCTTCTCAGTAAGTCATCTGCTTAGTTTTTCTTAATTAAGAATTTTTTTATTAATAAATTCCAAGTTAGCTTTAAGCTAGGTTAATTAACCCAATAGCCTTGGATTAAGCTAAGGTTTGGGTTTGACTCAGGATGACCCAAACCCAACCTAACCACACCTCACTTAATTAGACCTAAACCTTAGACCTGACCCAACCTAGGTCTAAGCCAAACCCTAACCTAAATCTAACGTAAACCCCGGACCTGACCAAACCAAGGTTTAATCAAAATGCTAACCTAAACCTCAACCTAAATCAAGCCTAAACCTTAAACCTAACACAACCTAAGTCTAATCCAAACCCTAACCCAAAGCCTAACCTAAACCATAGACCTAACCCAACCTTGGTCTAATCCAAATCCTAACCTTAAACTTAGACTTGACCTAAACTAGGTCTAATCCAAACCTTAATCCAAACCCTAAACTAAACCCATGACCTGTCTGAACCCCTATTTAATCCAAATACCAACCTTAACGCTAAGCTGAACTTAACCTAAACATTAGACTTAACCTAACTCGGGTCTAGCTAAAACCTTAACACTAAGCCTAACCAAAATCACTTCTAGCTATAACCTTAATACTAGACTTAACCTAACTCAGGTCTAGCTCAAACCCAAACACTGGACCTAACCCAACTAAGGTCTAGCTAAAGTCATAACCCAAACCTAACCTAGGTTTAACCCAAATCAAGCTTGACCCAAAATCTAACCTAACTCAAGTCTGACACAACCCAGACCTGGCCCAAAACCTAACCTAGGTTTTACTCAACCCAGAAATGACTCAAACCTAAGTCATCCTGGGTTATCCTAATTTAATCTGTGTCAAGACAAACTCAAAGCTAAGCTAACCCAAAACTTGTTTAAGGCAGGTTAGACCTCCATTATGTGTGGGCGGCCACCGTAGTGAGAGTTTGGTGATTGTGAGTGTCTGTAGAGTCTTATGGAGTAAAGTTCAGTCAGAAAACTTCAAAGGATCACTAGGCTAGAACGTTAAAAGGAAAAAAGACATGGCCTTGAAGCTGATGAAAGCTCTCTAAGGGTCTAAACAAGAACCTAAGGCATGGAACAGCCACATCGACAAGTATTCCCTTAAGAATAACTTAATCAAATTCCCTTATGTGCATGATCTCCACATTAAAGTCAAGGATGGGGATGTTTTAATTGTGTGCTTGTATGTGGATGACTTGATATTCACTAGAAGTAATCCAAGTATGTTTAAGGAATTCAAGAAAGTGAGGACTAAAGAGTTCGAGATGACTCACTTTGGACAAATTGTGTACTATCTCAATATTGATGTTAAGCATAAGGATAAAGGTACTTTTATTTCTCAATAAAGCTATGGAAAAAGAAATACTGAAGAAATTCAGTATGAATGATTACAATGCCATAAGCACTTTAATTGAATGTTGAGCCAAGTTATCCCAAATGGAGAATTGGTTAATCCTACCTTTTTTTAAGAGCTTGGTAGAAAGTTTGCTCTACCTGACTTACATTAGGCCAGACACTTTTTGTGCTATTAGAATTGTTAGTCGTAATATGAAGGCATCAATTACTGCACACTTGAAGGCTACCATTGGGATTTTTCATTATACCAAAAGTACAATCGACTTTGACTTATTATATTCATCATCAAATGATTTCAAGCTTGTTCAATAAAGTGATTGAGGCTGAGCCAGAGACTTTGATGAGAGAAAAACATTGCATGAGCGGCATTGATTTTACTTTGTGTCAAAGAAGCAACTAAAAGTTGTCATTTCTACTTATGAGGCTGAGTATGTTGTTGTAACGTCATGTGTCTATCAAGCTATTTGGCTCCAAATTTGGTTAAAGAAGTTAAGATTGTCACAAGAAGAGCCAACAAAGATTTATGTTGACAACAAGTCAACTATCGCTTTCACCAAGAATTCAAATTTTCATGTTTGGATGTAAGCATATCGACACACGTTATCATTTCACTAGAGACTACATCACAAGAAAGGATGTGCAAATAGAGCATGTGAAGACACATAGTCTGGCCAGATTATCGCTCAAGTATGAAGATTTTATAAGGATAAAAAACTTGCTTAGGATGGCATATCAAATTTTGAAGGAGATGTTGAAAATTAAACTTGATTTAAATTGGGCTTTTAATTGAGCCCATGGTCTAGAAAAGTCTTTGTAAGATTCTACAGGCTCATTTTATGAAGAAAGTTTCAGTGATTCTCAAGATATATTTAAAGGGGTGATTTAGAGTTCTAAAATATGTAATTAATAGCTTTTACATATGTACATAGAATAATATTTTTAAAAGTCAATAATAATCATAATTAAAAAGAGTTGGCGCAATCCTAATGGGTTATCACAAATATAAATAGATGATGTGTTTGCGTTTTGTATCAAGTAGATGAAAACTATAAATATGAAACAACCGACTATCCCGCATGACCATCATCGGCTTTGCTTTTCGTCCAACACCATCATAAATACCAAGCTTTTCTTGCTCCTATTGCGATGGAATCAAAGCTTCAAAAAAAAAGAAGCAAAGGTTAACCCATGCGAGAAAAGTTCGAAAGCATATTTTTAACAGCTAATATATCAGAACTGTTCAAGCCACAGAATCTCATTCTCAGCATTACTTTTTCTTTCTTCGTTTTAGTTCCAAAATGAATTCTATTTTAGCTGCAAAGCTACGCAGCCAGGCATCGGAAAGCTCACTCCAAGTCTCTATTTCCTCTACAACCTCTCCATCCATCGTGGTTCTACTAATTTTTGAGAATGGTGAGAGTTGGTGGGATCGCAGTTTGTCTTTTGATTGTCATCATGGACATTGTTGCAGGCATACTTGGCATTGAAGCTGAGATTGCACAAAGCAAGGTGATTAATATATATATATCGTTCTACCTGATTTATGAATCTTCTCTGCTATAAAAATTTTATTTGGCAGGGAAGGAACTTGAGAGTGCTGATCTTCGAGTGTAAGGAGCCAGTTCATCAGGCCTACAAACTTGGGCTCGCCGCTGCCGTGATCCTGGCAGCTGCTCATGTGATTGGCAACCTTCTTGGTGGGTGTACCTGCATCTGCTCGAAGGAAGACTTTCAGCGTTCCTCAGCTAACCGGCAAATGGCTGCAGCCACTCTTGTAGTCTCATGGTATGATTCTTGGCTCTGCAACATTTTCTTTGGTTTATTTCTCAAGTACTAAGAATTAAACTTAATTTAATTCAAATCTGCGAGAAAAAAATAACAAAAAAAAATGAAGTACTTAATTGATGACTATATCATATTGTTCTCAGTGCATATTTTATTTTAATTAACTTCAGTTGTGATTTGTGAGTATTTCGTAATTCCTCGAATATCACCAAAAATTTACTGCACTTCTTAAGAAAGTTGGGCGCCTGAAAAATTTAGTTAATCCCCTAAAGATCATTAATGAGATAACATAAATTTGACATACTGTTAAAACTGCTTTTAGAAATTTTTTATGAGATATCAGACTACGCAACTTAAATTATTTTTTGGATCTGCTGATAAGTAAATAAGACCTTTTTGTAAGGAAGTATGGTGAAATTTCTTTTCTATGGTTGTAGTTGATATCAACATAAATTCTTACTAATATCAGCATCATATATAAAAATAATAATTGGAGATATTTTTTATATGATTTAAATTTTGATTTTTATATTAATAATATTGAAATTTAGATATTACGTAAATGGGGAAGAATTATGTTTTGTATGTAAATCCGTCAATACATTATTCCTTATATTAACGTTGGATAAAAGATATTATGTAAATGGGGAAGAATTATGTTTCTGTCTAATTTCCGTCTCCAGGGTCATAGTTTTGGTCGGATTCTCACTGCTGATGATTGGGGCCATGTCAAACTCCAAATCGAAAGCCACTTGCGGGTTCGGGCACCGCCATTTTCTTTCCATTGGAGGGATCCTCTGCTTTATTCATGGATTATTCGCTATCGCCTACTATACCTCAGCTGTTGCATCATGGGATGAGGGAAATTTCATGAGAAGACCACAGCAGTCCCATCCCTAGAACAAATCTCGAAGTTCTTATTGATTTATAAATTAAAGTGAGACATGGATCGTTTGGGTGTGAAAATTTTACTTTCTGGCGTGTAGTGTGTTTTTTTTATTTTTAATTTTTTTTGTTTCGACGGATCATGTTATGAATCTAAAATTTTCTGACTTGAGAAAATCATATAATAATTGATTTGTTTGTGATATGTGCATAGGGTGTGTTTTTTTAATTTTTAATTTTTTTTGTTTCCTTCAGGTGACGGATCATGTTATGAATCTAAAATCTTCTGACGTGAGAGAACCATATAATAATTGATTTGTTTGTGATATGTGCATAGGAAATGCTCAAAGGTTCGATTAGTAATTGAATGATATCAAGCTCCTGAGCAGGGTTCCGATGAGAAGTTGAATAATTAATCTCCTAAAGTTTAAAGAGCTTTATAGCTTGAATGATCAAAGTATAAAAAAAAAAAGTGAAAAAAACTTATGCTTTATTTATAGTTTTGTCTCATAGTAATATAGGCATTATTGGAAAAAGATGATTGGAGAACCGATTTGGCCCGCTTCATCACAATCTATCCAAGTAGTAAAACTCCTTACACGCCTTGCCTAAGTAAATAAAATGTAACTTTATTATTAGATCAATTAAATAATTCTAAAATGAAATTTCTCAAATAATATATTGAAGTAGGAGCCTAAAAGCTCCCAATATGATGCATAACTAGCAGTCTGGAACATAAGGCAGGGGATGTAAGTTTGCAAGAGACAAACATATTAGATGAAACTTCACAAGGTAAATCATTATTGACAGAACATATAGTATAAAATAAGAAAACAAAGGAATAGAAGTTGTTGACATGTACTCCATAAGATGAGTAAATAGGATTCGGGGACAGCAACAAATAATGAATGCAACAATTCATGGATTGAACCTAATGTATTTCAATCATTGTCTAAGCCACCTAGATGATGATCAATAAAATATTGAATTATGCACTGCAGTTCAAGTATCAAAATTACCTAAAGAACGGACTTCATGATCGAGATAATATGCAAACAGATTGCTGGTGTGATGCACGTGTTTAGTCCGAAATTACTTCAACTGTCATCGAAGTTGTCAAAACAACACCGTTTGCAAAATGGACAATGCGAGCATGTTCGGAATATCAAAATTACGGCAAGAGAATTATTCTACGATCAAAAGAAACAAGCCTGAAAAAAACGATAAGTTGTCAACATGATGTGCGCAATTAGAGCTAAAGTGAACAAATATTCACGAAGCTCGCCCAAACGACCATAATGGATAGTGCAAGTACATCTACAATATCAAATTTTCCTAAAAAGGCCGCCTTAATTGTTTAGATTTTTGCACAGAAAACTAACGTCGAACAAATCAAGAATTAAAACTTAAATAAAATAATAAAATAATCATATTTTAATGAAAAACAACCCTATTAATTGTTTCACGCCAAAGCCACCTGTAATGAATATATGAGCGCATGCCTTCTACCAGAGAAAGCCAACTCAACAGATTATAATAAATAAAATAAATTAACAATATACTTCATTCCCCAGACCGTACACCTCACCCCATTTCCCTATATACTTCAAGCAAAAAAATCCACAGGTCTCCCATAATTTCTCAAACCCATCTTTTGCTCTGGCGTCCATCTATGTCTCTCTTTCTCCTCCAATCGAAATCATCTATGTGAAACCGTCACACAAATTCCTTTGGTCATCTCCCTTGTCATCTCCATGGTCAAGCGAGAAGCCCCGCTATAGACTCAGACCACAGCTCACATACAATTTTGTCTTTGCTCCAACCATCGTCTACAACTGAAGACCTCTCTCCTCATCATCACTCCCTCTTGTCATTTGTTCTCTCTAATGCCTGAACAACATGTCACATGCCTCTCCAGCCTCTTCTTCTCCCATCCTTCACTCTATCCGCAGCATGAGCTCAATCCCTCTCATGTTGGAGCAACCAGTCTCTCCTCCTCTTGCAGCAAGCAGCCCCACCACAATCTTTGTATGCTTTCCGTTCTAGCATGACTCTCCCTCTCGCTCCTCACTGCTACAACCATTCCACCACCTCATCCTCCAATCTCACAAATGAAACCAATCTCACGAAAGACGAACGAATCCCACCTCCCAGATTGTCTTAACTTGATTGGAGTCAAACTAGTCTTGGTTTAGATTGGCTCGACGTGAGTCAGGCTAAATCAAGTCGGGTTAACTCAGGGCCAAACAAGGTTTAGCTGGGCTGATCCATGTTAAACCCTGGGTTGAATCAAATTAAAGTTAAATTAAACTTGGATGAAGTCCGAGTCAATTTAGACTTGAGTTGTCTTTTAAGACTAACTTGGGTTAAGTTTAAATCAGCCCATGATTAAACTTGTGTTGAGACTTAAGAAAAGCTTAAATTTAAGTCTCAAGTCAGGTCGATCCAAGTTAAGTTTGATTGACCAAAGGAAAAGTTAGCTTGGTTTAACCAGAGTTAGGTCGTGTTAGCCCAGGGTACTGAGTTGAATTAGTTTACCCAAGTTTGGTGACCAGAAGAAAATATGTTGAGATTTTCATACATATTTTATACTATTTTTAATGATATCGCACTTTAAAGAAATGTATTTTTGATGTTTTGTTGCAGAAATGATGAATTAGGAGCAAAAAGATGCAAAAAGGAGCGAATTTGGAGTGAAAAGGACCAAAATATGGAGATTTGAACTAGGGCGCGGACGACGCCCTCGACGCCGCCGACGGCGAGTTTTTCCTGATGCTACAGGACAAAATTCTCCAGAAGTCTGCCGTTTGTTACTCTAATTATGATTTTACTCACTCACTCATTCACTCACTCCCCAGCAACGACGCCCACTTAACTTGATTGGAGTCAAACTAGTCTTACTTGGTTTAGATTGGCTCGACGTGAGTCAGGCTAAACCAAATCGGGTTAACTTGGGAGTAAACCAGGTTGAACTAGACTTTTCAAAGTTAAACTCTCTAGTTTCATCAAGTTTAAGTTAATTTAGACTTGGGTTGAGTCTAAGTTAATTTATACTTGATTTTTCTTTTTAAATGAGTTGGTTTATACTTAAATCAATCCTTGATTAAACTTGGGTTGAGACTTAAACTTAAGCTTGAAGTTGAGTCTCAGGTCGGGTTGATCAGAATTTATTTTGATTGTCCCAAAGAAAAGTTGTCTTTGGGTTGGCCTGAGTTAAATCAGGTAGTCCCAGAAGTTTTAATTGATTTTGGGTTTGCTCAAGTTAGGTCGGGTTGACCCGAAGATTGGTTTGACTTGATTTAAGTTGGTTGGTCCAATAATTTAGTTATGTTAACCCGAGTTAGGTTGGCTTGACCCGATAGTTCTGTTGGATTGAGTTAACTTGAGCTAGGTCGGGTTGAACAAGTAGTTCAGTTGATTTGGGATAATCCGAGTTAAGTCAGGTTGACTCGGTGATTTAGTTGCATTAAGTTAACCCAAGTTAGATCAGGTTGACCCTGTGATTTAGTTGAATTGGATTAACTCAAGTTAGGTTGGGTTGATCTGGCAGGCTAGTTGATTTGGGTTAACCCGAATTAGGTTGAATTGACCCAAAGGTTCAGTTGATTTGGGTTACCCGAGTTAAGTCGGGTTGACCCGGTGGTTCAGTTAAATTGGGTAACCTGAGTTAGATCAGGTTGACCCAGTGATTCAGTTGAATTGGGTTAGATTGAGTTAGGTTGGGTTGACCCGGTGATTTAGTTGAATTGGGCCTAATTCAAGTTAGACCCAAGAGAGCTTGAGGCTAAGTGCGATTTAATTCTCGTATGAAAAGTCAAACCCTGCTTAACCTTCAGTCGCCTAGGTCTATGTTAACTTTATATTAGTTTAAGTTTGGTTTAACTTATCTAAAGACGACTCTCCGGGTAATCAGAATTAACCTGAGTTGGGCTAGTTGCCTCTCGAATTATCTTCAAATTTGCTTAAATCGACCAAAGTTTAATTGGATTAATCCAGGTTGACGTGAGGGCCAACTTCCACACCTCAACACCCAAATGATAGGACCGAATTGGGGATTTTAGTCTGTCACTCTAAAATCTCCAATTCTATGCCCGATAATATTATTTCCATATTTATTTGCACCCAACTTCCAAGGGCTTTGACCTCTCTGAATCTTGGATGTAATCTTCACTTTAGTTGTAAAACTCAATATATTTTAACAAATCAATTGGCCAGATTAAAAGTAGATTAAGATAGAAGTGAAAAGATCATCACAATTTCTTAAACATTTTCATGGCTACACCATTTCACAAATCTTGAGACAAGAAGAAAGACAGAGAAAACTACTCAAATCTCATGGGGAAAACACAACAAAACTTGAAATTCAAATATAAAATTAAAGTCATACAAACTACAACAAGTGAATAACTTATCTATAATTTCTCCCCAAGAAAACTCCTCGAAGTTCCTCTGAATCTCTTCCTTTCTTTACAACACACAGAATTCCTCTTCGAAGTAGCAAGGAGAAAGAAATCTCTCACTTTCCCTCCACTCTTACAAGCTCTCGAAGAATTCTTCACAATTGTTACACACTATTGGAACCTTTCTAACATCCAGGAGCTCTAGCCCCTCCTACATTCTCTAGAATCTCTCAATTTTCGGCTAAAATCTTCTTTTAACGTTGTGGATGAGCTTTCCTAAGAGTTGCCTAAGAATCCCTTCAAAATTTGGCCCTATCTAAAGCTTGAGTAGGCATAACCGTCGAGCTCGCCGTCGGCGGACTTCTGGATAATATTTTCCTGTAGCCTCGGGAAAAACTCGATGTCGGCGGCGTCAAGGGCGTCGTCGGCACCCTAGTTCAAATCTCCACATTTTGGTCCTTTTCTCTCCAAATTCACTCATTTTTGCATCTTTTTGCTCCAATGACCCTAATTCATCATTCCTGCAATAAAACATAAAACATCAAAAATACCTTTCTTTAAAGTGTAATATCATTAAAAATAGTATAAAATAGGTATGAAAATCTCAACATATTTTCCTCTGGTTAAAATCCCCCAAACTTAACTATGACTTATCCTCAAGTAATTTTAGTACTATATCTAAAAGTTATGATCTGCTGTAGTAAAGTTTTAATTCAGAAATACTATAAGTTTGATTTAAATAAATATCATAGTGAGATTTTAAAAAAAAAATTTAAGTAATTAAATTAACTCTGTACCCACAAGATTATCTAGTCATCAAGTTTAAGAGTTCTAGTCTTCTATTCATTTTAAGAATGACTATATGTTGCAATATTACGTCACTTAGAATATCCAAAAGATAGGAATTTCATGAGATCTCTACTAGTAAAAGACTTGTTCCATAAATATAAGTTCAGGAATGTATTTAAGTTTTCCTTTTATGTAGGTCTAGTAAAACCAATTTTTGATTAGGCATATCCTCAAGTTTCTCCTCACTTCCATAAATTTTTTTCTTTCTTTTCTTTTTTTTTTATTTTGATTGCTTTCAATCCTATATATTTTTCTTTTCTTTTCAGGGATTGTTTTCAATCCTTTCTTTTTTCTTTTTCAAGTGAGGATTACTATATCTAGATAACCTTTAATGATTTTGAACTTTACTTTTCTTTCCCT
>NW_018165217.1:435687-436796 GCF_001263595.1 Phalaenopsis equestris
TAAAATCATATAAATAATTTTTGAAAATAATTAAATAGAGGACATCTAATAGTTAATATTTTTTTCCCTCCCCCAAACTTAAATTTTTAAATATAAAATAATTCAGGTGGAAAGAAAAACTATAAATATAAATCATACCTCAGTATTATAGACATTTTCATCATTCTGAAATTTTTGCTGGCCTTCTCAAATTTTTACTTCACCTGATCTGTAATATTAGGAGCTTTCTACACAAATAAATTATTAGAAGAATTTTCGGGTAATGAAATTTTCAAATAAGTATAAAACTAAAACAAGCACAATTTTTCCTAACACAATCACAATACTAAAAAAACAATTAAAATTAAAATGCAAAAATAAAAATCACATTACATTACAAAATACTACTCAACATCTATTAAACTACACATGCACATTTAACTATAACTCTAATTTTATAACAAAAATTAAAAATCATCCAAGTACAACATAATAATAAAAATGAAAGTTCAAATACATAAACGTCCATTTTTATTACAAAAAAATTACATAAATAAAAGTATAAGTAGAAGTACATCAATCCTATCAAATATCAAAATCCCACACTATATCTTCATCGTCTTGATCAGCAGGTGGATCTGGATGATACTAAGTATATCGGGGGGACTCAGAAAAAGTAACATCAGGCTTACCTCTGTAGTGTCGGGCTGAGCTTCGTAATAAGCTACCTCAAAATTTGAATGCCTCTGAAGGTACTCACTATCATAATCGTGTCAACGTTCTAAACCTCCAATCCTTTTATTTATCAATTCTATGCTCTTCCGCTGCAAGGTCAACTCATTCTTCAAATCAGAGAGGGTAGGGGAACTAGAAGGTGGAAGTTCATAACTTATAGAGGGGACATCTGTACTAGTAGACGGTTCTTGACTTCTACTTTCAGTTCTCCATTTCTCATGGGATTCATAAGTCTTTAAATTAGCCTTACTAATGGGTTTCATAAGGTAAACCCATTCTTCATCTCCAATTTCAACTCTAAAAAGTTTGCAAATTGTATAAATAAGGTCAGGATGTCCTAGACCTCCACTTGTCTCACTCCTCGCCGCAGTCAATATATTCTTAAGAATAATTCT
>NW_018165217.1:438895-439376 GCF_001263595.1 Phalaenopsis equestris
CTGGCCTCTCGGGAAAAGCCCACCGTCGGCGTCGAGGGCGGCGTCAGCGGCGTCGAGGGCGCCGTCAACGCTCAATGCAAAATTTTCACAGTTTTCGCTCTGGTCCGAACGCGTTCCAATTTTTCTCTATGGATCCAATTTTTAAGATGTTTTAAGGGAAAATAAGAGTAGTAGAGCTTAATATTACCACATACTAATGATAATTTCAAATTAAAACTACTGTAATTGCGATAAAAATAAAGATAAATATGGGTTGTCTCCTATAAAGCGCTTGGTTTAACGTCGTCAGCTCGACCTATTCAGGTGTCATTCAGGTTGACTGATTATTAAAACTTCTTTAAAATTTGGTCTTTTACCCTCATAATATGGTTTTAATATGTGTCCATTTACTTTAAATCTATTTCCAGTTTTCTGATCTTCAGTTTCAACAGCTCCGTAAGTATAAACTTGAGTCACAGTAAAGGGTCCTAACCAACGAGAC
>NW_018165217.1:443531-444531 GCF_001263595.1 Phalaenopsis equestris
TAATTCTTTTCCACTTTGTAATTGTATCGCTTTTATTTATTCTTTTCCTTGATGTTTAGGATTTGGTTCTACAGTATTAGGAAAAGTTCTTAATGTTTGGTTACTAAGCACAGTAGCGATGTGCCCTAATTGATTTTCAATATTCTTAATAGCAGTTCCTTGATTTTGTAATTGATTTCCTTGAATTTGTAATTGATTTCCTTGATTCTGCAATTGTTGACCCATGTTTAATATCATCTCTTCCATAGACAAGTTCTTTTCCTTAATTTGAGTGTTACTGTTAAATCTTGGAGGATAAGAAGGTCTATAATTAATATTTCTTTGGTTGGATGAATTTTCTAATGGGTTCACTGGGTTGTTCGCCCATTGTTGATTTGTAGAAGAATTGTTATTCCAATTGAAATTTGGATGATTCTTCCAAACTGGGATATAATAGTTCAAATAACAGTTGTTGGGTCTATTAATAACATTTAAAGTCTCATATGAAGGTTGAACATCCACAAATTACTCAGATGAATTCTCTTCCATCATAGTAGGTGTTGGAGAATAATTCATTCCATAATGATCTTATCACTTTGATATTGCAGCAATCTGCGAAGCTAACTTAGATATTGCATCAGAATCATGGATACTAGCTACTCTTTTAGGATTTACCCTTTTAGAGGGCCATTGAAAATTGTTGGTAGTCGTCTCTTCTATTAACAAATAGGCCTCATAAAAAAATTTTGGCATTAAAGAACCACTATCCACAACATCTATAATCGATCTAAGTGATCCCACTAATCCATTATAAAAAGTTTGAATTATCAACCAATCTGGTAATGAATGATGAGGGAACTTCTTAAGAAGATCTTTAAATATCTCCCAAGCTTCATATATCGACTATCCATCAATCTGACAGAACGATGTTATGTCATTCCTCAGTTTAACAGTTTTGGATGGAGGGAAATATTTGGATAGAAATTTCTGTGAAAGTTCTCCCCAATTTCTAATAGATCCA
>NW_018165217.1:445514-446356 GCF_001263595.1 Phalaenopsis equestris
CACTTCGGAGCTCCCATGTTCCCCTCGCCTGAGGGTTAACATCTACACTTCAACACCCAAATGATAGGACAAAATTGAGGATTTTAGTCTATAACTCTAAAATCACTAATTCTACGCCCGATAATTTTATTTCCTTATTTATTTTCACCCAAGTTTTAAGGACTTTGACCTCCCTGAATCTTGGATGTAATATTCACTTTAGTTGTAAAACTTAACATATTTTAACAAATCAATTCGCCAGATTGAAAGTAAATTAAGATTGAAGTGAAAAGATCATCACAATTTCTTTAACATTTTCATGACTCCACCAATTCAAATCACCTTTTCACAAATCTCAAGACAAGGAGAAAGACAGAGAAAACTACTCAGATCTCATGGGGAAAACATAACAAAGCTCAGAATTCATATATAAAAGCAAAGTTATACAAACTACAACAGATAAATAAACTTATCTCTAATTTCTCCCCAAGCAAACTCCTCGAAGTTCCTTTGAATCTCTTCCTTTTTTTACAACACACAGAATTCCTCTTCGAAGCGGCAATGAGGAAGAAATCTCTCACTTTCCCTCCACTCTTACAATCCCTCGAAGAATTCCTCATAATTTTGACACTCTAGTAAATTCTCTATACACTAATGAAACCTCTCTAACCTCAAGGACCTCTAGAGTCTCCTCAATTTTTTGGCCAATTCTTCTATTTAAAGATGTGGACGAGTTTTCCCAAGAGTTGCCTAAGCATCCCTCCAAAATTCGTCCTCGTCCAATGCATTGTTGGACATAACCGTCGATCTCGCCATCGGCGGCCTCGAGGGTGCCATCGGCGGGCGGTTTCCAAAACTTAATT
>NW_018165217.1:446600-450453 GCF_001263595.1 Phalaenopsis equestris
TAGCCACCAACCCGTTCCACCTGGTTGCCAGCCAATTTCTGCATGTAACGCCTAAGAGCCAGCCAATTTCTGTATGTAGCGCCTAGGCGCCAGTTTAGCTGGTTTGGTATCTTTCTTTTACTTTAGCCCATTTTGCTCATTTTTGCTCCTAAACTCTTTTTCTTGTGCTTACAACAAAAAACATAAAAAACCTTTTATTGAAGCATAATATCCTAAAAAATTGAGCATAAAATGTACATTAAAAATATGTAATTTTAAGGTGGATCAATTCCCCCAAACATAAACGGTACTTGTCCTAAAGTAACATTTCTTACTATATATAAAACATATAACTTATGAGAGTGAGTTTTACTTGAACATTTTGATAGTTTTTGTTTTATAAATGCAATAGTGAGACTTTAGAAAGATTTCTAGTAACATAGGTTAAAACTAAAATGTAAAAGTAGCTAGTAGTCGAGTTTAAGAATTCTGATTTCTTATTTGTTTCAAGAATAATTGTAATTTGTCATATTAAAGATACTTAGAAAAATTACATGAAAAAAAGAATATCATGAGAACTTTACTAGTAAGGATACTAATACTTTGTAAATAAGCTTAAAAATGTAATTAAACCCCTTTCCGGGGCATTAGTGTTTCAGATGCTACAGTTATGTATATTATTAATGTAAAAATTGGATGGTTTATATCAACATATTTCACCCCAAAAAAAGGCCAAAAAAAATAATATTAATAATGATAAAAGATATTACATGAAATTTCATAAAGTTGTTTCCAGTTGCAGAAGAGCAGTACCCACAGAAATCCATATTCCTCTTCTTAAACCTAAAAACTTTTCACATTTCCTTACTTGATTAAATGTGTATTAGACTTGAAAAAGATTTTTCTTAATGTCTCAATTCTTTCCTTTTAAATAAAAATCCAAGATATTTAACATTCCCAAAAATACAATTTTCTTTATTTTAAATAGTAAAAAAAATTTATACTCTTATACTATATATCTCAAATCCGTAATTAATCTTATTATTAGAAACTTTTACTTAAGTTTACTATATTATTTATAAAATAAAAAAAAATATGTTTATCTCAATCTATCTCAACATACCAGAGATTATACTAAAATAATTTTAGAAAGTATATTTTACTTAGGACAAATAAGGTCTACTTTTAAAAAGTTTCTCCCTTCCCCCAAACTTAAATTTTATTATCTTAAGATAATTAAGTTTATAATAAGTATGAAGAAAGACAAATATTTTAAATTTCTAAGCACGAGAATAGTATATGTACAATAAAAATAAGTGTTGAGTAGTAGATAATTTAAATTAAAAACAAATATATTATGAAAATTTGCAAAGTAAAAGATTACTCTAACACATATCCAATTCTAAGTAAAAGAGTAACAAAAGTAGTTGTTAAAATAAAAATACAGAGCAACAAAACTTACAGAAACAGTCCAATATGAGAAAGATCTAAAAATCATAACTACTACATAATAAAAAATAAAGTCTAATCCTCTTCATCCTCCTCATCATCATCAGAATCAAAGGAGATATTTTCATCCATAGACTTGCAACTCTCAAAAGGTGTTAATCGAGGGCATGTAGGAAATTTAATAGTCTGGTCTCCCTTCATGAATTTCACTAATGCATCATCATAATCAGCATCATAATATGTTTTTCTCCTGACAAAATCTACCATGTGATCAAATTTGTTTTTCATATCTTCCATAGAAAACTGCATAAAAAACATATCATTCTAGTGTTCCAAATCTCTCACAATCAATACATCTCAGAAACCAAATGGAGGCTTAGTAGGAGTAGAGTGGAAGGTCTAGCAGTAAAAGTCCTAGAAGTAGTATCAGAATGTGCATCTCGAACTCTCAATGGGCTTAGGTAGCTTCAACTGCTCTTCCCAATGTTAACACTTTACTCCACGATCTTTGCAAATAGTAAATATCAAAGATGTAAATTCAAGACCTGAAGTAGTACTAGCTCTCGAAGAGAACTAATAGCATCATAAATAAGAGAGCCAACATCAACAGGTTTCCACTCTTGAATGCAGTAATTTAGTAAAGTTCTTTCTCTAGCCCTTTACTTAAATAATTTAAAGGAAGAAGACGAACAGAAATAAAATAATTTCAGGCCTTTGAGGTGGCAATGAGCTTGGAAGATAAAAAATTTACCTTATGATCCTTCCGAATGTTCCAGGCTCCACATTCATCAGTCAAATATGTTATAATCTGATCCAGCTCAACCTCAGAAGGTGTATACTCAGAATAGAAACAATCTACAGCATGTGGCAGAGTAAATATTGGTCGGGTTAATCGGCGGAACGTACAAGGAGATTTCCCACAAAGCAATGATCAGCTATCAGGACAATCGACAAGAAGCCTCCTTTCAGAGTAAATATTGATCGGGTCGAGGCTTACCAGACGATCGCCTTATCGATCGAATCAGTTCTCCAATCTTATTACATTCGAATAATTTTGTAATTACTAAATATTATCCTTAAAAATTAATGATGTGGGAACTAATATGTAATTTTGTAACACTGAGAGCTATGCTTAAAAATAGGAGAACCATGTCATGAATAAAGATTAGACAATCTTTTAGCGTTCTAGACTGTACTCTCCGCCCATACGATGGGCGTATTTCCTGGATTCAACATATAAATTTTAGATATAACCTTTCTTACTCGAATGGCTGTTTGTTCCAGCGTAAGCGAGATATCCGGCTGGTATGCCCTCTAGTCGAATGCTACCGTCAATAAAGATCCGTGTGGTCGACCTTGATTGGTCCAAAATACCATTACATCTTACAAATAGTACATATGCTTCAAAATTCACATTTTTGGTTTCCACCAACAAGAACTTGTCTGTTTCAAGAAGCCCGCTATGGCTGGTAGAGGGAAAAAGACAACTTCCGAAGCTTCCAAGAAGCCGAAATCGATGAGCAGCAAGGCGGGTATTCAGTTCCCAGTTGGTCGTATAGCCCGTTATCTTAAAACAGGCAAGTATGCGGAGCGCATCGGTGCTGGCGCGTCGGTCTACCTCGCAGCAGCAGTACTTTTGTATCTTACTGCTGAGGTATGAATTCTACCTAGCCTCTCGTGAGTCTCCTGTCTATAAATTTTTTGTTGCATTATTATTTGTATTGAGTTTTGTTGATGAAGCAAAAAAGTTTTTTAGGTTTCGCTTTTAATGCGATTATTCTCAATAACTTTCGGCACCACCAATCGTTATTTTTATTTTTTATGGGGCATTTTTATACATATCATCCAATCTTATGTATGTAAGCATCAATTATCTAAATTTTAGTTTTCACTTTTATATGGTCGAAATATTTCATAACACAGTAAAAATAAGAAAATTTACATGCTTGCCACTTGAATCCTATGTATTTGCATATTTGACATTTTAACCTCAAATTTACGTACATGCCAGCACATATTAAAAGGTGTATTTCTTCCTTTTTATATTCAAATGATAGTTTTGCCCATGTGATATTAAAGCTTTACATGATATAAATGTAAAAAGTAAAATACTGATGATAGATATGTGCATACATAAGAATTGAGTGGTATATGTATACATCTTGCAATTTTTATTTATTTATAACAAGTTCCGGAATTATCCCTACATTATTTGCTGCAATTTTGAAAAAAAATTTACTTATATATTGGAATTGGGGTTACTTAGAGTTTACTTAATCCTCATTTAAATACATTTGAGTACACCTAAATCCAAACATACATTATCTATATGTGATACCTGTTTGTTTTTCATTATTTTACTTGTGTGACCCACCATTATATGTGAAACATGTTGGTTCTCGTACTATGCATGAGCATGTCATTA
>NW_018165217.1:450553-455727 GCF_001263595.1 Phalaenopsis equestris
TATATATTGGAATTGGGGTTACTTAGAGTTTACTTGAGATTTCCTCATCTAAATACATTTGAGTACACCTAAATCCAAACATACATTATCTATATGTGATACCTGTTTGTTTTTCATTATTTTACTTGTGTGACCCACCATTATTTATTTTAATAATAATAGTATTTAATTAATTAAAAAGAAAACAATCATGTTTTCTCCCAATAGACCTTGCATCCTTTCGTTTTAATTAATTAGACTAAATTATCCTATATTCTATTGGTCAGTTGCCACCCTGATGGATGGTGATTAATAACGGATAAATAAGAGAAGAGTCCTCTCTCTTCCAATAAGAAAATGTGTCTTCTCTCCATCAGAAAGTACAAAATGTAATAAGGAATAGAGAGAAATTCCATATGTTTATATCGAATTCTACAATCATGAATACATGCATGTTTATCTTATTTATGAGTATGTAAAAATCATGAATTCAAAGATCTTGGTCATTATGTATTTTATGAATTTTAGTCATGAAATTGAATATTTTATAAATTAAAAAATTCTAAAATGTGGTATCAAAGGACTCAATTATTGAATTTGTGATTTTTCATTTAATTTTATTTATGTTATTTGATAAAATTTCCGCAATAACTTAGATCTTGGAATTAGATCACTAAAGTTAATCGGTGAATTGGAAAATTATTTTTTATTTGATGTCTATATTATGTTTAATTTTTTAGTCACAAAAGTGACCAAATTAGTATGTCTAATAAATTTTAAATTAACAAATTCAATTACTCAGAAGTATGTGATTCTTATTATGAAACAATTTTTTTAATTTCATTATGAATATATTGAAATTCATTTATTATAAAATATATGTGGATTGCCCAAAGGTTGATAATTTATTTTATAATATTTGAATATGATTGTGACATATTTATATATTTAGTTAGATATGTTTATATATCTAAAGATAATAGACATGTCTATTTTGAGTATAAACAATTGTCAATTATGTTAAACTAATAATTCAAGCATCAATTATGTTTATTATTGTGCATTGTTAAATTACCCAAAGAAGATTTTCAATAACCCATTAAAGTATTCATTTAATCTGATTGGATATGAATATTTATTTAAGTTTAATACTCAAAGCGTTGATGTATGAGCATGTTCTATTTATTTGTCGTATTTACTCCCGTTTCTCTTCATTTACAAGCTACATCTTTTTAAACATTCAATATGCTTAATTTTTATGAATGGCGTGAGCAAGTCCAGTTTCACCTTGGTATTCTGGATCTAGATTTGACACTCACGACCGTGAAGCCCCCTGCTCCTACTGATTCTAACAGTGCAGAGCAGAAATCTTTCTATAAAGCTTGAGATAAATCAAACATATAGAGCTTAATGCTTATGCGAATGACTGTAGCAAACAAAATAAAGTGTAAAATTTCTAATGCTAGAAGTGCTAAGAACTTCTAGAAATTTTTTGAGGAATGTTCTGAGTCTAACTCTGCTGATAAGTCTCTTGCTAGAATACCAACATGAAATTTGTTGGTTCTCGTACTATGCATGAGCATGTCATTAAAATGAAGAACATAGCAACAAAACTTAAGACCATGAGAATGAAAATGAATGAAAATATGCTTGTGCAGTTTATCATCAACTCCTTGCCTTCTGAAAATGGTCAATTTCAAATGAACTATAACACTATGTAAGATAAGTGGAATGCGACTAAACTAAAACGTATGCTTATTCAAGAAGAAGCAATGCTTAAGAAAGAAAGAAATCACTTTATTAATCTTATGGGTCATGAAAGAAGAGTTGTAAAGAAATCTGAAAAGAAGAATGGAAAGGGCAAACAAGGACCACGAAACATTATTGTGTCATCTGCCCCAATTCACAAAGAGGAACATAAGAAAATTAAGTGCCATTTTTTATAGAAAATTTATACACTATCAAATGGAGTGTCATAAATGAAAAAGCATGTTCAAAAAGAAAGGTAGACATTGTGTTTCTGTATGTTTCAAATCAAATTTGGCAAAAGTTCCATATAAAACATGGTGGATTGATTCTTCTTGTATCACTCATGTTTCTAATACGATGCAGGGATTTCTTACAATAAACCCAAATGAAAAGTATGTTTTCATAGGAAACCAAGTTTATGCTTCAATGAAGCCATTAGAACCTATGGATTGATTTTAGATATTGGGCAGCAATTAGACCTCTTTCAAACACTTTATATCCCATTTTTTTCTCATGATTTGATTTCATTGTCTACACTTGATTCTTTTGGATACTCTTTTAAATTTGGGATTGGATTTTTAAGTTTATTTAAACACAATTATCTTGTTGATTCTAATATTCTTTGTGATGATCTTTATAAACTTAAACTTGATAACATTTTTGCTAAGAATCTTAGATCTTGTTTCATAATGTTGGTACTAAATGTGTTTTCATGAATGAAAGTTCAACTTATTTGTGACATAAAATTTTGGGTCATATATCTAAGGAAATAATTGAAAGATTGGTACATAATATAATCCTTAATGATTTGGATTTTACTGATCTTGACATTTGTATGGATTCTATTAAAGAAAAACACATAAAATACATAGTTAAGAAAGCTATCACAAGATGCACACAACTCCATGAAATTATACATAATAAAGTTTGTGTACATTTTGATATTTCATCTCTTGGTGGAGAAAAGTATTTTATCACCTTCATTGATGACTTTTCACGTTATGGGTATGTCTACTTATTGCATGAAAGAACTTAATCACTAGATGCCTTGAAGGTATTTATGACTGAGGTTGAGAGATAATTAAACAGAAAAGTGAAAATTATCAGGTATGATAGAGGTGGTGAATATTATGCAAGTTACAATGAATCTGGACAATGTCCAAGCTTGTTTGCTAAATTCCTTCAAACTAATGACATATATGCTCAATACACTATGCTACGAACACCACAACAAAATGGTGTTGTAGAAATATGAAACTGTACTCTAATAGAAATGTTAGAAGTATGATGAATAATTCTTCTTTAACCCCATCATTGTCTATGCATGCTTTATAGACTGTCGCATATTTGTTAAATAGGATTCTTAGAAAGGTAGTTCCAAAGACTCTTTTTGAACTGTTGCCCAATGGAAATAATGATTTATAATCCACATGAAAAAGAAACTGGACAAAAGAACAACCAGTTATTTCTTCATTATTTATCCAGAAAAATCTAAAGGGCGTAGATTTTATTATCCTAACCACGGTACAAGAAGTATTAAAGCTAAAAATGTTAAGTTAATTAAAAATGGTGAAGTTAGTGGCCATTTGAAACCACGTAAAGTGGAGATCCAAGAAATAAGGGTTCAAGTTCATTTACACAAAATTTCATCTCAAGTTGTTAATTCAATAGTTGTTAAATAGTTGACAACTTACAGGAACAACAAATAAATAATCAAACATCTCATAATGAAACTATAACTTATGAACCTACATTAGATGACCACATGAAGTAGTACCTAGAAAGTCTCAACGACAAGAACAATCTATTATATGATGAATATGTATTTTATCTACATGAGTCTGAATTTGACTTGGGAGTCAGTGAAGATCCAATTTCATTTTCACAAACCATAAAAAATTCAAATTTTATTAAACGGTTAAATGCATTGAAAGATCATTTGAAATCAATGGATCACAACAAAGTCTGGGATGTCGTTGAATTGCCTGAAGATTGTAAAAGAGTCGGGTGTAAATGGGTCTTTAAGACTAAGCAGAACTCAAATAACAATATGGAAAGATATAAAACCAGACTTGTTGCCAAAGGTTTCACTCATAAAGATGACATCGACTATAAAGAAACATTTTTTTCTAATTTTTAAGAAAGATTGGTTTAGAATTATCATGGCATCAGTAGCTCATTATGATTTGGTGTTACACCAAATGGATGTAAAATCTGTCTGTTTGAATGGGAATTTAGATGAAGAGGTCTACATGAGTCATCCTATAGGATTTTTTATTGAAGGAAAAGAACACATGGTGTGTAAGCTTAAGAAATTAATATACGGATATTGAAGGAAAAGAACACATGGTGTGTAAGCTTAAGAAATTAATATACGGACTTAAGTAAGCTTCTCGACAATGGTACCTTAAGTTCAATGATACCATCACTTTCTTTAGATTTAAAGAAAGCACTATTTATCGGTGTATATAATTGAAATTCAGTGGGAGCCGGATCATATTTCTCATTATGTATATTGATGGTATCTTGCTGGCTATTAATGATCTTGGCTTATTGCATGAAACAAAGAATTATCTCTCTAAGAACTTTGAAATGAAAGATATGGGTGAGACATCCTATGTGATTAGAATTAAAATATTTTGTGATAGATCACAAGGATTGTTAGGACTATCTCAGAAAGCATATATTGATGGAGTTCTTAAGAAATTCAATATGGAAGGGTGCTTTGCAAGTGTTGCTCCAATTCAGAAGGAGACAAAATCAGCCTTATGCAATATGTAAAGAGTGATTTGGAATGTAAATAATTGAAAGAAACTCCTTATCCATCAACTGTTGGAAGCTGCTCAGATTTGTACTAGGCCACACATTAGCTTTTTTGGTTGGGATGTTAGAAAGATATCAAAGTAATCCAGGAATAGATCAGTGAATAGTTGCAAAGAAAATTTTTAGGTACCTGCAAGGAAAAAGACATCACATGCTCACTTATAGAAGATCTAATTATCTTGAAGTGATAGGATATTCAGATTTAAATTTTATTGGATGTGTTAATACCAGAAAGTCATTATTTGGTTATCTGTTTATTTTTGCTGAAGGAGCAATTTCATGGAAAAGTGCAAAGCAGACTATTACCATATCATCAACTATGGAAGCTGAATTGTGGCTGTTGACCTCACTTTTGGTTGAGATTTAGTTTTTCCTCTTTAAAAGCCTAGTGTCTAGCTACATGACTTTCCTGTTGACTATTCCTAGAAAACTAAAAAATGAATGTTGACCTCACTTTTGGTTGAGGTCTAGAAACTTCTTTAGTAGCCTAGGTCTAGCCATAGGACTTTCTTATTGACTAGTCTTAGAAAACTAGAAAAGGTACCCTCACCATTAGAAACTCAAAACTCTTTTATTTACTCAACTTGAAGTTCCACATATTGGTCCTAACCTCTAATATTTAG
>NW_018165217.1:455820-457683 GCF_001263595.1 Phalaenopsis equestris
CTTACCATATCTTCACAATACCCTCACAATACCTTGGCTAAGACCAATATATGGGAACCCAAAATGGGATTTCATTGGTCTATGAATCATTTAAAATGGTTCTCTACCCAATTACATTTGAAATGCCCAACTTGGCCTTTTGCCCCTAGGCACCTCCAAATTACATAACTGCCCTTGGGACCCAAATTTAGCCAAAATTCCAAATTTTGCCAAAATACCTAAAATTCATCAAAACTTATTCCAAATACTTTGAATACATCCAAATTTTCCAAAGTTGACAAAATTGGCAAAATTACCAAAATGCCCTTCCATGGCCCAAAAATCAATATTACAAAAATTTCCGAAAATTCCAAATCATCCCAAATATTTCCAATTTCAATTTTTATAACTAATTTGACCCAATTTGACCAAATTAATCCAATTTGACCAAAAGCCCAAATTTGCCCTTAAAGACCAAAATGTCCCCAAATTAACCCCAATTTTGGCCCAATTGACCCCAATCTTGCTCAATCTCAATTTCAAATCAAAATTCAGTATCCCTAATCCTAATCAAAATAAAATTCAAGCTCAATTTGACCCAATTGGAAGCCCAATTTCACCCAAATAAAAAAGCCCCAATTTTGACCATATGTCTAAATTCCCCAAATTAACCTCCCAATTCAATTCAAAATCACTTGAAATTCTTCCAAAGCCTTCATGACTACACCAAGCTCAACATTCAATTAACCCAAATTTTAGCCCAAATTCAATTTCAATTTTAAAAGCCCAAATCCTTAAGTCATTCCAAAAAGCCCAAATTCCATTAAAAGCCCACATGATGAATTTTATCTCCATTATCCATTCAATTAAAATCACTCCTAAAGTTCTAAATCTAAAATCAAATCATTCCAAATCAAGCATCATGCCAAAATCAACTAAAATATCTTATAAATTCAAAAATCTCTTCTCATGAAAATTAGTCAAGCTACATGCAAAACATGAAGCCACCCCAAGCCATAGAAAAGCCATGAGAGTCTTGCCACCTCATCAAACTATTAATGGAAAGTGGCCAAGCTATTTTCAAGCCTCCTTAAAAAGGTTTTAACTCCTCCCATGAATCACTCTAACCCATGTTTAGCCAAATCTCTTTGGATGGTGATTTATCTCCAATGATTAAGCTGAACCAAATGATCTTCTCTTTAGCCCAAACCTTCCTTGAGGGGTGAACCCAACCCAAAACCATGATTTGACCCAAATTGACCCAAAATAGCCCTTCCCCCATACTATTTCAATTCAATGCCCTTACACATGGCCAACTACAATTGACTTCACTAAACCCAAGCCTTGACCTCCCTGGACTGGATAGTGACCTAAGCTTGGCCAGTCGGCCACCTAGGCTGCCGGAAAAGCCATGGGCAAGTGTTCCCCCATGGCTAAAACTCAAAATTAAACCCATCCAAGCTATCTCATCCTAATTGGATTTTTGCACCTTGCTGGCATCCACATAAGCAACCTAAACCACCCCCCAATTGCCCATGGTGGCTTCTTCTTCCCCCTCTTTTTAAACCCACCCTCCATGGCTAAGAGAAGAGAGCTTGAAATCCCTTGGGGAGACTCTGCCAAATTGCTTCCAGAGCTTTCTCAAGACCTCTTGAGTTCAACCCAACCATCCTTAGCCACTCAAATTCACTGCTCGAGCTCAATTTTGGAGGAAGAGCCCCTCAGTAGATTTCAATCCATTTCCCCCTCTCAAATCCACCATGGCAATTCAATTTTGAGCTTGAATTCCTGCCCGAAACCAGGACAAGTTCCAATCCCAACCTACACAGCACCAAACTCCAATTAAATTGGCTCTACACCTTCACAAGAGTGAAAGAAGCCAAA
>NW_018165217.1:458371-458796 GCF_001263595.1 Phalaenopsis equestris
CTCCATTCATATGGAATTAATACCTTAACTCCAATTTTTTATATGTTGTAGCCTCTGTCTAGGAGAACAATTTAAGCATTTTTCCAAAAACATAGGAGATCTCTAGAAAGAGATCTTACTTTTCTAAGTTTTTATGCATTTTCTATTCAAATAATTATAGAAAATTGTATGTGACTTAGAAAATTCTAAAAAAATTCATGTAAGTTCCCTATGGCTAGAGGAAATAATTTCATAAATTTTTAGGATTTAAGTAAACCCTAATTTGCTCAAAACATTTAATTTAGAGCACACAGAGACTAAAATCACTTGATTTTTGTTCTCCACTGTGGCTTATGAGTCAGAGAACTCACCATAAAAATTTCAAGTCATTTGGAGATCATTTAATATTTTTAATTGATTTTTAAAAGTAACCCTCAAATTTGAAA
>NW_018165217.1:460374-474531 GCF_001263595.1 Phalaenopsis equestris
CCAATAATCATGGCTGTTGACCTCACTATTGGTTGAGGTTTAGTTTTTCTTTTTTATTTGCCCAACGTCTAGCCATAGGACCTTCCTGTTGACTATTCTTAGAAAACTAAAGAATGAACCCTCACCATTAGAAATTCTACACTCTTCTTTGCTCAACTTGAAGTTCCACATATTGGTCTTAACCTCTAGCACTTAGTAGGTAGGGTCAATATGAGGGAACTCAAAATGAGTCCTCATAAGACTGCTTCCCCTTAGGGTTGACTCTAGGTGTTGTTCTGGGGCTAAAGCACTCACTTTCACTCACTACACTCACTCTCATTCACAATCCCTTAGAAACCTAAACCCAAATTTTCCTAACTTTGGTCCCTTAATCCTTTTGGAGATCTTTTGGGAGATTGGGAGACTCATGTAGATGGTCCCCTAAACCCACTAGCCCTAGGCTAGGGTTTAGCTAATACTAGTACATAGAAAACCCAAATGGGGATTCCACTGGTCCATGACTCATATAGGGTGGTTGGCACTCCAATTCTACCAAAAATATCCAACTGGGTCTTTTGCCCCAAAATCCACCAAATTACCTAGATACCCTTAAAGCCCTAAATTTAGCCAAAATTTCCAAATCCACCCAAAATATCCAAATTTGTCTAAAAATCAGTTCAAACCTTTTCAAAATACCCAAATTGCCCAAAACTACCCAAAAATTCCAAATTTACCGAATGTCAAAAATTACAAAAATAGCCTTGGCACCCCAAACTTTCCCAAAACCTCTAAAATCACTCCAAATGTCTCCAAAATCAATTTGGACCCTTCAATTGAAAGCAATTTGGCCAATTTGACCATTTTGACCAGAACCCCCAAATTGTCTTTAAAGAGTCAATTTTCCCAAATTCACCTTAAATGTCCATCAATTTGGCTCAAATTTCCCTTAATTTGAATCCTAAACTCTTCATAACAATCCTATACACCAAAATTGACCTTCAATTGGCAGTGGAGAAGCCTCAATTGCATTCAATTTTAACCCAAGTCCAAAAATTCCCAAAATTGCCCCAAATTGGCCATATATCTAAATTCCACCAAATTGATTGCCCTAACCCCAATATTGACACCCAATTTATGTTGAACTATTCATAATTTTTTTATAGACCATTCTCAACAATCAATTTGCACTTAGCCCAACCTTAGCCTAACCTAGACCCAAGTTTAGCCCAACATGCCCAAATTGACCAAAATTCCAATATCCTTCAAATTGAACCCCCAATTGGACCCAAAATCTTTTCAATCCTTCACCAAAAATCTTCATTACAATTATCTACAAAATCTTGATCAATAAATTGGGCTCAGTCATGGCTAGCCTAACCCAAACCCAACTTTTGGCCATTTGGACCCACATTGGACCCATGCACCAAAAAGTACCTAGCCATCTCAAATTGACCAAGGCAAGATTTCCACAACCAACGTTTGGATCCTAGTAACCAAGCTAGACCCACTTAGCCCACCCTAGATGAGCCATGGATCAAAGGTCCCCTAAATCAAGGAATTTGTCTCCTAAACTTTTTAAGCCAAAGATATCTTTGTCAAAACCTATCACCAGCCAAAATTATTTGTTGTGACAGATTCCTCTAAGGTTCCTTAGCCACCCTGGCTCTGCTGGCCGACCTAGTCACCGGAGCACCTCAAAACCAAGGGCCACCATCCCTAAATGAAACTTAATCTCAACCCTAGGGACCAGCTCACCTTGATTAAGCTTTAGAGCCTCTTAGCCCACCACCTCAGTAGACTTTTGCACCCAAGGCCAAGCCCTGAGCTCCACTCTCCAGACATGGCTATAAAATGGCCTCTTCATGGCTAAAGGAAGGGGGCTGAAATTTTCTCAAGAACACCCTTCCAAATTGCTCCCATAGCCTCTTTAAGACCTCCTCAGTGCAACCTAACCACCTCCTTGCCCTCATTTCCCTTGCCAGAGCTCAATTTTTGAGCTCAAATCCTTTGCCGAAGACAAGACATTCTCCGCCACGCCTCCATAGTGCACCAAATCTCAATTAAACTCACCCTCTCCTTCACCATAGTGAAAGGATAAGAAGCCCCATCAAAGCCCCCTCATAGAGAGCCTCCACACTAGACTTTGTTCAACACCCAAATTCGGCCTTGATCGAATTTGGTTCTAGACCTTTCAACACCAACAGAGGCCCAATCCCTAGTCTCCTTGGACCTCCACGAACGTGCCAAGCACCTCTGATTGAAGCTTCCCTTCTCAGAGCAAAGGTATTGAACTTCCCCTCTTCTCGAGCCTATTTTGATTGTCTATGTGATTAGGGTTAGTTTAATGGCATGTTTACCATATAGATATGTTTATATCACTTAGACGGGTCTATAGGATCAAACCCGAGATCATTAGTTGAGAAATGAGGGAGATGTTAAGGTTTTAGGGTTGACGGTCACGAGTTTTGGCTATCAGGGAAGATGACAGGGAGCCGTTGGATGGCGCGTGTATCAAACGGACGGGCGAGATGAAGCTGGATAGTACTTCGATACATAAAGCATGGGTCGATTCAGTGGCTACTTGGATGGCAGCGTCCAACCAGAGCGTGCCACGCAGAGCTTCAGAGACACAGTAGGTTGATGCGGCGCCACGTGTTTGAATAGAAAATTAGAGATTTTTTTATTTATTTAAATGCCCATAACTTTGAAAAATCATATCCTTACACAGACAAATTACAAAAAATAAAAGAAAAATACCTCAGTGCTCAGTGAATAGAGGAGAACAATGTGGAAATGGTTTAAAGTTTATTTGATACATATTTTATTTTAAATTAATTAAATATTGTTCTAAGTATTTTGATTCTCCATGCATTCAAGTATTTCACCATGGCTTGATATTTTGGCACGTTGTTGCCTGTGTCATGATGGATATTCCCTGATTTTTTCAAAGTCAGAGGAGACCCCTAGACAGAGATCCATATTTTTCAAGTTTATGTCCATTATTTGCATAAATTAATCATGGTAATTAACATGTTGCTTAGAAAAAATCTAAGAAAATTTTGGTAGGTTCACTATGACCAAAGAACCCAGAGAAAAATTTTTCATTAGCCAACTCATTAAGAACACACCTAATTTTCATAAAATCCTAAGATACAAAGAAAATTAATTTGGGAAAAATAAAAATCTAAATGACTTGATTTTTATTCTCCACTATAATCTAAAGTTCAGAGGACTTCCCATAAAATTTTCGAAACATTTGGTGTTCATTTGGCAACCTAATCTGGTTTTCTAAGTTAAATAGCATTTTCGACATTAAATTGATTTTTAACAATCAAAATAAAACTTAAAAATTATAAAATTGGTTTTGGGAGTTCTATGTGATCAGAAGGATTTTCTAAAAAATAAAATTGTAATTAAAGTAAAATTTTCATTTTTTTAAGCATATTTTGAATATTTAAATAACAAAAAAAAATAAAAGTCATAAAATTAATAAAATTCATGGAAATATAATTGTTTCCTAAGCACTTAGGAGCAATTAGAATATTTTTTTCCTAATCTTCTAAATAAAAACATTGAATTTTAAAACCTTAAAAAAAAAATTCAAAAGGATTTTTTTAATTTTTCATTTAAATAATTCTAATAATTCAAAGAAAAATCATAAAAATGTGAAATTAGTTTTTTCTGGGTTCTTTGACCTCAAAGAGATTTAATAAAAATGAAAAACTTAATTTTCCATATTTGAAATATTTTATAATTAGTTAATACTCCAGAAATTAAAATAATTCTATTAATTCAAATAAAACTCAAAAAATTATGAACTTTTCTCCAAGTAGCTCTCTAGTTTAGGTCTACCTATAGTTAAAATTTCAAGTGATTAGGCTTTACCTTGGTCAAGTTATTGAATTTTCGTTGAAAAATCCTATTTTTGCATGTAAATAATCATGTAAATTATATTAAATTTTGAAAAATCACATTGTCACCTCTGATGTTTTAATTGACTCATGAGTGTGGTAGAATAAAAATCCTAAATCATTTGTATTAAATTTGATAATTTATGAAATGTTAGGTGATACACCTAAAATATTGCTTAGGAGCAAAAGTGCAATTTTGAAAATCTGGCCCTATTTAACATTTAGGTTCAATTCAAGAGGGTAAGATAGGCAAAATTTAATCTAAATTAACATATTTAGATGATTGAAACATAAGGAATTAATTGGTAGAAACCAATTTCACTTTTCTTAATTAAATGATAAATTTGTAATTTCCTAAATTTCTTAAATCATTAAGATTTGGAGGTCTATTAAATTAAATGATCATAGGCTTAGGGGTATGATTTTGGATGTTAATAACTCACTAATTTTATACCCATATTTGGTGTTCAAATGACATTCAAATGTTTTGATAATGAATTATTATCACTCAAAATTCAACTTCTTTCAAAAATTACTAATATGTCCACCAAGGTCTTATGGGCTTAGTAGTGACCTGGGCTAAATAAAATTTTGGTTAAATGAGGATTAGAAAAGTGAATGTAACTAGAAATTGAACACCTTTAAAACACTACATTCCCAATTTTCCCAAGTTAAAGCTAAAGTTGGCTAAGTGTCTTAATAGCATTAACTTGCCACTTTTAAAGATTTTCACCCACATAATTCTCAAATTAAATGACAAATGATAATTACCCTGCTCTTTGAGATAACGGAAACATCGATATTCACTGAACACTAGAGCTTTTTACAGGATGAATTATTAAGCAACATAATAAGTTTAATGAGCTTGAGATTTCTCATCAGGTGGTGAGAGGGAAGCATGGACCTGCTTCTTTCTCCCGACCTTTTGGATACCTCGGAGGTCTACTAAACTTAGTGTGTTTTGCTTAATGAAATCATCCTCAGATGAATTAATAAGGGTTTACCAAGATAAGATTTAGGATTTGGTAGATCACCAAAAACTCATTTCTCTGCTTTACATAAAATGATACATATAAATACTCTCACAGTCATTTTGAGTTTCAGTTGAAGATGAAGGGGAGACCGTCCATGTACGCTTTTATTTTACATGAATTTTTAGTTTTTCGTACTTTACTTTTCAGTACGTTATTGTACTTACCTGCATTTATGAACAAAAAACACAAACCTGCATGTTAAACAACGATGTCACCCTGCATGAAAACTAAAACTACTAGGATAGCCACAAAACCAAAACTAAAACTAAAATCAAACAAGATAAAATTCACCACCACGACATTCAAAATAGAAGACAACTCAAATTTTAATCACAAACATCACAAAATAATAATTGCAACTAAATTAAGACGTCTCTATCAGATGATCGGGAATCCCTCGAAGGAGGCAACCTACTATTGCTAACGAGGTTTCCCATGATCTAAATGAAAGTATGAAACTCATTAAGTTGAGTTTAGTAAATTCATTTGGACTAAGTGAATCTAATAGAAAAACCAGAATGAGGGAACCATCGGATCCTAACCGGTGTCGCTCTAATCAACTTTAACATGCCCCATAACATTTAAAGAAATTTAACCATAGGGACATCTGATTTGACATCATGACCTAACACATTAGAAAACTTAAACTCATCACAACAAGAAGCTTGGAGCTAACATGGTGGGCAACACGACCATCTTTAACAGCAAAACATGTCTTCCCCAACTAAATCAATTTCTTTCCTTAGAATTAAACAATAATCCAAAGGATTTTGAGATTGTCTGCCTAGTGCAACATAAATCCTCAACTCATCTTTAGGATTTTGTATAGCTTTGTTTTACAATCTAAGCCCTGACTTGTTTTATGATTCTGAGGTTGTCATTCATCATGACCTAAATCCTCACATCTTTCAGACTATTTGTGTGATCGTCTCACACAAATGTAAGTCATAACACCTAAATTATTTCTCCTCAAAACTGAAGCCAAATAATATGATAGAATGGGAAGTCACCGAGGTTCTCCTCCGAATCTATGACATCCCCTAGTTCTTCCTCATTTAGATTCTACAATAAAATGTTCCAATTTTGAGCTATTTTAATTTCATACCTATTTGTCCAATTTCATTGAAATGTCCTATCCTTTTGAACTCCTTGAAGATAATATTCCCTGATTTTTATCGAGAGTTTTCTTAGGTGACTTCGGTTATATAAGATGAAATTAACTATAGGGAATTGCCCTTATAGGAAGCTTGTCCAAACCCAGCTTAAAATAAACTCTATTCAATTCTTTATATTAAATAAGAGAAATTATTGGTAAATAAAATGGTTTCGTAGACCAAACGGATGTCATATATTTCTTAGTTTATTTGATTGAGCCTCACCCTCAAGTTGTGTTTATCCTTTGGGATAGATACAGAGTTTGATGTATAATGCTTTTTCATTTAAACTATAAAAAATATGGGGTCAGTTTGATTTCATATTTTTCTTAAATTTCATATTTTTCTAAACTTATATATATATATATATAAATTAAAATGTCCTTTCGATGCGGGTGACGAGATTTCGATTCTGACGACCGACAGCTTCGAACGAGTAACTCCTCCAACCAAAACAATGCCGACAATGGCGTGCTTCGAAGCTATAGTTCAGGGCTTATGACTGCAAAATTTTATTTTAAGTCTTGGAATTATCGACAGTATTGCCAAGCCACTGACAATTTACTGCGATAACTCTGCAACAGTCTTCTTTTCTAAAAAAGTCAGGTATTCTAAAGGTGCTAAACACATGGAATTAAAGTAGCTTGTCGTTAAATAAGAAGTTAAGAAACATAGAGTGTCAATTGAGCATATTAGCACCAATCTTATGATTATAGATCCATTGACAAGAGTTATCATCGCAGACATTTAACAAAGATGTTGTGAAAATGACTATGGTTAATGTTTGACACTTTGAGCTCGATTTATTTTTGTTTCTGATAGTTATGCATCATGTTTTTTTATCGATAGTCTACACATTATGTTGTGTAATGTTTAATAAGAATTGTCTTTTAATAGACATTGTGTGACCATGATGTTATTTCTCAACATTTCATTATGTTTCACAATAGATTTTAAAATTAATAACCATTTTGTAATGTAAATTAAGTACATGTGAAATTGCCATCACAATTATGGGATGTAAGAAATTCTAAACAATTTTAATCCTTCACATGATAATTTCTCATCACAAGGAGAACGATAAAGAAAACTACTCATATTTCATGGGGTAAACACAACAACACATTAATTTATATATATAATCAAGTTTACACAATAAAACAAAACTAAAAAAAATACAAAATACTTATCTCAAACTCCTCTCCAAGAAAATTCCGAAGTTCCTTTGAAGCATTCTCCAAACTTTTCTTACACACTCACACCAATAGACTCAACTCAAGAGACACTCCAAACACACACCCTTGGACACACTTGGACACACACTCTCACAAGGAATGCCTCAATAATAATCATGACACCCCCCTTTTGTTACTTAGAAATCTCTCTTTTAATATAACTCTCCAAATCTCTAAGAGTCACTTTAGATGCCCCTTCAAAATTTTTCCAAATACATTACATCTTGAAGTAAACTGATTCTGACGCCTATGCCCCTAACCGTAGCGCCTAGGTGCCAACCTTCTAGAAGCCCAATGTAACTGTCTGCCATCTAGGTGACAGATCCTAGCACCATGTCATCGGGCTCTTGTTTTTATGTACAGGATCTAGCGCTTAAGTGCCAAAAATTAGCGCCTAGGCGCCAGTACATTTTGTGCCATCTTGCTTTATTTGACCCAGTTTTGCTCCATTTTTTAATTATTTAAAACACACTAAACTAGATTTTTCCTAAAAGAATTCCATATTTCAAAAAAAAAATTTTAAGTCTTAAAAAAATTACGTCGCTTCCCCGACAACGACGCCAAAAACTTTACCCACCTGCAATTACGCATATATATTTATTCCAAAAGATGACAAAAAACTTGACCCAATTTATATTTAATGGCTAGTGTGAACAGATGAAATGTTATAAAAGTTAGAATAATAGTTTTCACACTAGGGGTACTAGACAAGTATACGTATTGTTTCAAGTAATATAGAGTTTTCTTTAAGAAAATCACAGTTTTGATCCCGCAGGGTAACTGTAACTCTTTGTATCGTGTTAGTGAAACTTTTACTTAAAACTACTGAAAAGTATTTAGGAAATATAATAGCAAGTTCTGGTGTAAAATAAAGTTACTAAATTCCTGCAAGTCTAAATTAAAACTAAATATAAATGCAAAGATTCTAAACTAACTAAATGTAAAAGAGTTCAACTTATGTAAAGAATCTTTCCCCTTGCAATGAGTTCTTAATTTGTGTAGGAATCAAATGTTTAAAGGTTAAAAAGTAGTTTTGTGAAAAATAGGAGCATACATATTCTTTACCCTCTCTTGAGTGCATTAAGAACATTGGCTAATCTAAAGTTAAGTTGTCAATTAATATGATTATGATGGGTAGGCTCTAGCCTCTCACTTTCAGATTACCCATTGTGCCTTTTCTATAGGTTTAACCGGGTCTTAGGTTCCAAACTTTAGAGGTTCCAAACTTTAGATCGAACAACTGGTTAAGGTTCTAGCCTGTCACACTAGAAACACCAATTGTACATCCATTAAAACTTATATCCCTATTTATTTGCACTAACCAGTGGATTGAGTCCCCTCCGACCCTAAAGGTTAATGTGGTATTCACTAGTTAGATGAAATCATAGCCCTATATATTTGTAATAGATTTTAAAATTACAAGTGGCCAGTTTGCAAAGTAAATGAAGTACCGATGAAAATACCATCACATTTTTTGGAATAAAGAAACTCTAAGCAAAACAAATCCTCAACATAAATACTACTTATTGCAAGGAGAAAGAAAATGAAATCTACTTTTAACTCATGGGGATAACATAACAAAACATGATTTATATTAAAACTCAAATGTACAAAACAAACCTTAACCAAAAGTACAAATACTTATCTCAAACTCTTCCCCAAATAATCCTTTGTAGATCCTTGACTGCCCTTTGCTCTAATAGACTCACAAATGACTCACAAAAGTCCCACAATCACAAAGAATCACCACTCTCTCTCTATGGTGGCCGCCAACTCTAATGGTGGTCTAACCCACCCAAAACTTCTCCACCCACACCTTTTCATTTAGAATTTTTTTTGTATATAAAGCTCTAAAAATTACCAAGAGTCACTTTAGGCACCTCTTCAAAAGTCATCCAAATTCAATGCATAAAATACTAATCGTTTCTAGTGCCTAGGCGCTAGCCTTCTGAAACTACCTAGCCCCTAGGCGCCAGGTCAAATTTTTCACCTCTTTAGCTTCATTTGACCTATTCTGCTCCTTTTTTCTCTTAAATTCAATTTCTTGCTCCTAAAATCAAAAACACATAATATATTTTCATTAAAACACAATATCCTTACAAATGAGCCTAAATTGTAGAAATAAAATAAGTAATTTTAAGCGTGTCAGATACACAGGGATTTTTGAAGAAGTTGCTCATGATATGGATGAGGATGATGATAAGAGTGAAGAAGTAATTTTAGGTGAATCTTTGACGATGAGTTCCTGTGATGAAACTTAATATCAAAGATATGTAATTTTAGATTAGTGGCTGCTACTACCACTTTTTATCTTTTACTATTTTTAATATTGAGGCATGACACTTTCTCTTTTCCAGTTTTTAGACATAACAGTTTATTATGTCTTTCATTACTGCATCATATTTTTCTACTTATGATTATTTTTCCTGCCAGTACTAATCTTATTAATGTCATTCCTTTGTTTGCATATGGTCATAGGTGGTGCAGGTGGTCAGCCACCTCAGAGACTCCGTGTTCTAGGGACACTAGAGACTACCTACTATTGTAGGGAGAAAAGATCATCTACTTTTTCCACTGCTTCCACAAGTGCTTCCTCGCTTGCTGATGGTGCACCTCTTGTGAAACCTGATTGGAAACCCGTTGTTGTCACTCCTCCTGCGACACCTGCTTCTGCACCAACTGTTGCCACCCCTCCTCTCACACCTACTCCACCGCTGCTGCCCCGTCATCTGTGGTGTCCATTGCTTATGCACCTACTTCCCAACCTGTTGTAGACACACCTCTTAAGCCTGACCTGTCGACTCATGCCCCCCTTCCTCAAGGATGCATTTACTGCTGAAGGGAGACTCATAAGTAATTTTTCACATTGTATTATCTTTATTGTTTATGCGGTATTTTTTTTTGTAAATACTTTTTTATTAGTCTACCACTGTGTTGTCCGAGTATGAGATTTGGACCTAGGCAGTAGGGAAGAAGAATTAGAGGGTTTATGGCCTTGCAGCGAAGAGCATAGCCTTTGAGTTAAAGCTCTCCCGTGACCCTATACTGAGTTCCCCGATCTCCTCACAGTCCTACTAGTTGACACTTGTTAGGCAGGTGGCTACAATGAATAAAGAGATCTGTCACTTGTGCTAGCATATGCTTGAAGGCTAACATAGGGCCAAGGACTCTAAAGAGCATGGGAGAAACTTTAGCAGATCATTGGGCAAGCAGTCATTGGCATCTTTAGAGGAGGAGTTTATTTTTATGTTTTCTTTTATTTGTAAGCATTAATTTGAACATTTATTGTGAAATTTTGGGTTAACTTTACTATTCTTATTTGAGAAAATTTGTGACAGTATCTTCTTTTTCATTAATGATATTTTTAGACCTTTGATCTATGATATAACTGAATATAATGTGGTATGAGATGTGTAATATTGTGTGCAAGTTGTCAAGATGTAATTGATTTTTAAATTTTTTTTTCTATTGCAGATTTGAGTCACACTTGTGTCTGTTTTGCATCAAAAAATCCTACGCTAAATTGTTAATTATATTATGTTCTTTATCAATATTATCTGCCTCAAATTCGATGGTAATCCAACAATATTCTTTATCTTCCGATGTTTTCAGGCGCAAAAGTCGACACACATGTAGACTAAACAAAATCTGAAGCTAATACGATCCAAAAACTGATACAAATTCTTTACATCAGAATATTTCAATGCAAAATTGATGGAATTAATATTACCGACCCCCGATTTATAGTAACAACTCATCATGGTTCTCCAAATTAATCATGTATTAGTAATACTTAATTATCTAAACCTCAAGATAAGTCAACAACCCTAATTTATCTATTGACCATTTAAGCTTTCAAATCTTTTATTTTGGATATTACTATATCTAAGGGTTCATTTGAAATAACCCAGCCATTGTGGATAAAAGGACAAAGAATCTATTGATATAAAAGTACCCATTGGTAGTGAATTTTTATAGTTTCAAAATGATCAATGAAATTGATAGAACTAGTTTGGATATTTAGCCTACAAAAATCACTAACAAAGATAACGTGAACGTTCAAACTAATCTAAAATAAACACCAATGTGAAAATTCTAATCTACCTTACCCAAAAAGATGAAGTAGAGCCAAAAATCTCGACTAATAAGTCAAGAAAGTTGTTCATCAGTGCCATCATATTATAGAGTACTAAAAATGTTAATCATGCTTCCGTTGAGATTGAGAAGGCAAAATTTTTTGAATGAGTGACTAAACATAGAGTTTCAAGTGAACAAGATTTAACAAGGTAGAGGAAATGGTTGATGCAATGACCAATTTGCTTGTTTATCTTATTTGATCAAGTTACAAAGAAGAAACACTAAGAAATTGATGGCTAGAAGTACGAAAATGTTTTAACATTGATATTTTTGACTATTTTTCATTAAGTTAATTATATACAATAGTAAATTTTTTTAAATCATTTTATTTGACATCATATTGCTTTTTATAAGATAGCCTTAGATTTATTTTGCTGTTTTTTTTTAGTTGAGATTATTGATGGTCAGTTTGGTCACTTTCCTTATATGAGAAAAAAAAATTAGAAGATCATAAGGGAGATTGCTAGGTATCGACGACTCACAGATGTAGAAGTCGTTGTTCATTGGATAACAATAGATTGTTAACAAAAGAGGGCAAACAACAAAAATCATGTGAAACCATTAGGTAGTCGGCTCAGTCATTCTCTTCTGAAGAGGGAACCAAGCTATTATAAAGGTTCGGATGAGATGTTCCACAATACTCTTCGAAAGGCACTGGATGGAATTAATTGTAAACATCAAAAGTATGGCAATGTCAAGTCGTATGACTAGTCAATCTCCATATAGGAAGAAATGCCCATTAATTGTGAAGGCTTACACAAAATGTTAGAAACTTGCAAGCATCAACTGTAAATAATGGATGGGCTTATTTTACGTATTGACATTGATTATCATCAAAATTGATTGATGGACATTGTTTTACTGACAAATTTTATGTTTGTTGGTGTTAGTAGATGACAAAAGTTGGGTGGTAATGAGTAAGGTTCTAAAATTGTATACATTAAGAATTCTTGCAACCATATTCATCCACTTAAATATAAAAACTTATGTCTTTTATACCTTGAATTGAAGCACTGCAAACATCACATTCATTAGGATATATTTTAATCAACTTACAAACCTTCAGTTATCAACTTTATCTCATCGTGATACTTCTTTCAACTGTAAGCGTCAAAATTTTGGAGAACAATTCGCTCCTAAAATAACTTCATGTCTGTTTAAATTATTCTTCTAAGTGAAACATCCAAGACATTTTGGAATGAGCGGAAAATTTTTCATTATTGTTTTATTATTCTGAACCATGTAGTCTCCTGACTATAGATTTACTAACCATAAAACACATATGCTCTCAAAAAATGTATTATTTTTATAATCCAAAGATTCAATGCTTTAAGATATTTATAGTTTCATCAAAATTTATTTGATGGTGTTTTTTTTTCATCAAATATGAGTATGTATGTTGTTATATAAATTATTCATGAACAAATAGTCACCCGATTTGTTTCCGAAAGCTTTCTTAGTAAAAATTGTTCAGATCAGTCAGCGGAATTCATCAACTTAACAAACAAAAAACGACCCGCAACATTAATGTCATGGAAGGTCTTCAAACTTGGTTTGATGGAATTCCAGCCCCACCACCACAAAATATTCAACAATGAATTATTGATTATTTGAGTAGAGGAAGACCTAGGCTTGAGTCTTCACCTCGTCTAGAAATTAGAACCGAATTATTGATTATTTGTGGTGAAATATTCAGCAATGAATTATTGATTATTTGGTAGGTGTCAGAAACTGGCGCCTAGGCGCCAGTTCATTTTGTGTCATCTTGCTTTATTTGATCCCATTTTGCTCTATTTTTTTAATTATTTAAAACACACTAAACTAGAATTTTCCTAAAATAATTCCATACTTCAAAAAAATTTTTAAGTCCTAAAAAAATTACGTCGCTTCCCCGGCAACGGCGCCATAAACTTTACCCGACCTGTAATTACGCAGATATTTATATTCCAAAAGATGGCCAAAAACTTGACCCAATTTATATTTAGTGGCTAGTGTGAACAAATAAAATATTATGAAGGTTAGAATAATAATTTTCACACTAGCGGTACTACGCAAGTATACGTATCGTTTCAAGTAATATAGAGGTTTCTTTAAGAAAACCCTAGTTTCAATCCCACAGGGAAGTTGTAACTCTTTGTATAGTGGTAGTATAGTGTTAGTGAAACCTTTACTTAAAACTACAGAAAAGTATTTAGGAAATATAATAGCAAGTTCTGGTGTAAAATAAAGTTACTAAATTGCTACAAGTTCTAAATTAAAACTAAATTTTGACCTCACTTTTGGTTGAGGTCTAGAAATTTCTTTAGTAGCCAAGGTCTAGCCATAGGACTTTCCTACTGACTAGTCTTAGAAAACTAGAAAATGTACCATCACCATTAGAAACTCAAAAATTCTTCTCTTTACTCAATTTGAAGTTCCACATATTGGTCCTAACCTCTAGCACTTAGTAGGTAAGATCATTATGAGGGAACTCAAGGAGAGTTCCTATAGGGCTACTTGACCTTAGGATTGACCCTGGGTGTTGATTTGGAGCTAAGGTACACCATACCCTCACAATACCCTCACCATACTCTGGCTAAGACCAATACATGGGGACCCAAAATGGAGATTTCATTGATCCATGACTCATTTAAAATGGTTCTCTACCCAATTGCACTTGAAATGCCCAACTTGGCCTTTTACCCCTAGGCACCTCCAAATTACCTAA
>NW_018165217.1:480559-490790 GCF_001263595.1 Phalaenopsis equestris
TGTCGGCCAATATATTGGTTTCGCAGACCAAACAGATTTCATAACTTTCTTTAGTTTATTTGATCGAACCTCATCCTCAATTCTTGTGTTCATCCTTTGGGATAGATACAGGATTTGAGGTAAAGCGTTCTTTCATTTAAACTATGAAAATTATGGGGTCAGTTTGACTTCATCTTTTTCAAAACTAAAATTAAAAAAAAAAAAAAACGTCCTTTCGAAGCGGGCAACGGGATTTCAATTCCGATGACCGACAGCTTCTTATGGGCAAACCCCACACTAAAAATAGTGCCGACACTAAAGATAAATGCAAAGATTCTAAACTAACTAAATGTCTAAATGTAAAAGAGTTTAACTTATGTAAGGAATCTTTTCCCTTACAATAAGTTCATAATCAGTATATGAATCAAATGTTTAAAGGTTAAAAAGTAGTTTTGTGACAAATAGGAGCATACATATTCTTTACCCTCTCCTGAGTGCATAAAGAACATTGGCTAATCTAAAGTTAAGTTCCCAATTGATATAGTTATAATGGGTAGAATCTAGCCTCTCACTTCCAGATTACCTATTGTGCCCTTTCTATAGGACTAACCGGGTCTTAGGTTCCAAACTTTAGATCGAACTGGTTAAGATTCTAGCCTGTTACACTAGAAACACCAATTCTACGCCCATTAAAACTTATATCCCTGTTTATTTGCACTAACCAGTGGATTGAGTCCCCTCCCACCCTAAGGGTTAATGTGGTATTCACTAGGTAGATGAAATCATATCCCTATATAGTTGCAACAGATTTTAACATTACAAGTGACCAGTTTGCAATGTAAATGAAGAACCGATGAAAATACCATCACATTTTTTGGAATAAAGAAACTCTAAGCAATACAAATCCACAACATGAATAGTGCTTATTGCAAGGAGAAAGAAAATGAAATCTACTTACAACTCATGTGAATAACATAACAAAACATGATTTATATTAAAACTTAAATGTACAAAACAAACCTTAAACAAAAGTACAAATACTAATCTCAAACTCTTCCCCCAAACAATCCTTTGCAGATCCTTGATTGCCCTTTGCTCCAATAGAATCACACATGACTCACAAAAGTCCCACAATCACAAAGAATCACCACTCTCTCTCTATGGTGGCCGCCCACTCTAATGGTGGTCTAACCCACCCAAAAACTTCTCCGCCCACACCTTTTCATTTGAAAATTTTTTCTATACATAAAGCTCTAAAAATTACCAAGGGTCATTTCAGGTACCTTTTCAAAATTCATCCAAATTCAATGCATAAAATATTAATCATTTCTATTGCCTAAGAGACCATTTGTGGTGCCTAGGCGCTAGCCTTCCGAAACTACATGGCCTCAAGGCGCCAGGTCAAAATTTTCTCCTCTTTAGCTTCATTTGACTTATTTTGCTCCTTTTTTCTCTTAAATTGAATTTCTTGCACCTGAAATAAAAAACACACAAAATATTTTCATTAAAGAGCAATATCCTTACAAATGAGCCTAAAATGTACAAATAAAATAGGTAATTTTAAGCGTGTCAGATACACAGGGATTTTGGAAGAAGTTGCTCATGATATGGATGAGGATGATGATGAGAGTGAAGTAATTTTAGGTGCATCTTTGATGATGAGTTCCTGTGATGAAACTTATTAACAAAGATATGTAATTTTAGATTAGTGGTTGCTAGTACCACTTTTTATCTTTTACTTTTGTTATATTGAGGCATGGAACATTCTCTTTTCCAGTTTTTAGACAAAACAATTTATTATGTCTTTCATTACTGCATCATTTTTTTTCTATTTATGATTATTTTTCCTGCCAGTACTAATCTTATTAGTGTCATTCCTTTGTTTGCATATGGTCATAGGTGGTGCAGGTGGTCAGCCACCTCAGAGACTCTGTGTTCTGGGGACACTAAAGACTACCTACTATAGCTGGAAGAAAAGATCATCTACTTTTTCCACTGCTTCCACAAGTATTTCCATGCCTACTAATGGTGCACCTCTTGTGGCACCTGATTCGAAAATTGTTGTTGTCACTCCTCTTGCGATACCTGCTCCTGCACCAACTGTTGCCACCCCTCTTGTGACACCTGCTCCATCGCTGCTGCCCCATCGTCTATGGTGTCTATTGCTTCCACACCTACTTCCCAACCTGTTGTAGACACACCTCTTAAGATTGACCTGTCGACTCATGCCCTCCTTCCTTGAGGATGCATTTACTGCTAAAAGGAGACTCAGAAGTAATTTTTAACATTATATTATCTTTATTCTTCATGCTGTATTTTTTTTTTGAAAAGACTTTTTTATTAGTCTGCCACTGTGTTGTCTGAGTAGACTGTGTTGTCTGAGTAGGAGTTTTGGGCCTAAGCAGCAGGGAAGAAGAATTAGAGGGTTTATGGCATTGCAGCGAAGAGCATAACCTTTGACTTAAAGCTCTCCCGTGGTCCTGTACTGAGTTCCCCGATCTCCTCACAGTCATACTAGTTGACACTTGTTAGGCAGGTGACAACAATGAATAAAGAGATCTGTCAGTTGTGCTAGCATATGCTTGAAGGCTAACATAGGGTCAAGGACTCTAAAGAGCATGTGAAAAACTTTAGCAAATCGTCGGTCAAGCAGTCATTGACATCTTTAGAGGAGGAGGCGGCATAGGAGGAGTTTATTTTTATGTTTTCTTTTATTTTTAAGCATTAATTTGAACATTTTTGTGAAATTTTTTGTTAACTTTACTATTTTAATTTGTGACAATATCTTCTTTTTCATTAACGATATTTTTTTAGACCTTTGATCTATGATATAGCTGGATATAATGTGGTATGAGATGTATAATATTGCGTGCAAGTTGTGAAGATGAAATTGATCTTTTAAATTTTTTTTCTGTTATAGATTTGAGTCACACTTGTGTGTGTTTTGCATCAAAAAATGCTACGCTAAATTGTTAATTATGTTCTGTTGTTTATCAATATTATCTGCCTCAAATTCGATGGTAATCCTACAATATTCTTTTTCTTCCGATGTTTTCAGGCGCAAAAGTAGACACACATGTAGAGTAAACAAAATCTGAAGCTAATACGATGCAAAAATCAATGCAAATTATTTACATCAGAATATTTCAATGCAAAATTGAGGGAATTAACATTACTGACCCCGATTTATAGTAACAACTCATCATGGTTCTCCAAATTAATCATGTATTAGTAATACTTAATTATTTGAACCTCAAGATAAGTCAACAACCCAATTTATCTATTGATCATTTAAGCTTTCAAGTCTTTTATTTTCGATATTACTATATCTAAGGGTTCATTTGAAATTACCCAACCATTGTGGATAAAAGGACAAAGAATCTATTGATATTAAAGTACCGAATGGTAGTGACTTTTTATAGTTTCAAAATGATCAATGAAATTGATAGAACTAGTTTGGATATTTAGCCTACAAAAATCACTAACAAAGATAACGTGAACATTCAAACTAAATCTAAAATAAACACCAAGGTGAAAACTCTAATCCAGCCTACCCAAAACGATGCAGTAGAGCCAAAAATCTCGACTAATAAGTCAAGAAAGTTGCTCATCAATGCCATCATATTATAGAGTACTATAAATGTTAATCATGCTTGCGTTGAGATTGAGAAGGTAAAATTTTTTAAATGAGTGACTAAACATAGAGTTTCAAGTGAACAAGATTTAACAAGGTTGGATTTAACAAGGTAGAGGAAATGGTTGATGCAATGACCAATTTGCTTGTTTATCTTATTTGATGAAGTTACAAATAAGAAACACTAAGAAATTGATGGCTAGAAGTACAAAAATGTTTTAACATAATATTTTTAAATTTTTTTCATTAAGCTAATTATATGCAGTAATAAATTTTTTAAAATCATTTTATTTGACTTCGTATTGCTTTTTATAAGATAGCCTTAGATTCATTTTGCTGCTTTTTTTTAGTTGAGGTTATTGATGGTCAGTTTGGTCACTTTCCTTATATGAGAAAAAAAATTAGAAGATCATAAGGGAGATTGCTAGGTATCGACGACTCACAGATGTAGAAGTCGTTGTTCATTGGATAACAATAGATTGTTAACAAAAGAGGGCAAACAACAAAAATCATGTGAAACCATTAGGTAGTCGGCTCAGTCATTCTCTTCTGAAGAGGGAACCAAGCTATTATAAAGGTTCGGATGAGATGTTCCACAATACTCTTCGAAAGGCACTGGATGGAATTAATTGTAAACATCAAAAGTATGGCAATGTCAAGTCGTATGACTAGTCAGTCTCCATATAGTAAGAAATGCCCATTAATTGTGAAGGCTTACACAAAATGTTAGAAACTTGCAAGCATCAACTGTAAATAATGGATGGGCTTATTTTACGTATTGACATTGATTATCATCAAAATTGATTGATGGACATTGTTTTACTGACAAATTTTATGTTTGTTGGTGTTAGTAGATGACAAAAGTTGGGTGGTAATGAGTAAGGTTCTAAAATTGTATACATTAAGAATTCTTGCAACCATATTCATCCACTTAAATATAAAAACTTATGTCTTTTATACCTTGAATTGAAGCACTGCAAACATCACATTCATTAGGATATATTTTAATCAACTTACAAACCTTCAGTTATCAAGTTTATCTCTTCGTGATACTTCTTTCAACTGTAAGTGTCAAAATTTTGGAGAACAATTCGCTCCTAAAATAACTTCATGTCTGTTTAAATTATTCTTCTAAGTGAAACATCCAAGACATTTTGGAATGAGCGGAAAATTTTTCATTATTGTTTTATTATTCTGAACCATGTAGTCTCCTGACTATAGATTTACTAACCATAAAACACATATGCTCTCAAAAAAATGTATTATTTTTATAATCCAAAGATTCAATGCTTTAAGATCTTTATAGTTTCATCAAAATTCATTTGATGGTGTTTTTTTTTTCATCAAATATGAGTATGTTTGTTGTTACATAGATTATTCATGAACAAATAGCCACCCGATTTGTTTCCGAAAGCTTTCTTAGTAAAAATTGTTAACAGATCAGTCAGCGGAATTCATCAACTTAACAAACAAAAAAACGACCCGCAACTTTAATGTCATGGAAGGTCTTCAAACTTGGTTTGATGGAATTCCAGCCCCACCACCACAAAATATTCAGCAATGAATTATTGATTATTTGAGTAGAGGAAGACCTTGGCTGGACTCTTCACCTCATCTAGAAATTAGAATCGAACAACCTCGTCAGAATTGTTGCCAGTATGAGCAGTCCCACTTCCCTGGCTTTCCTCCTCCTCGTTCTCCTATCCTTGTTCGCCTCTCCGGCAACAGCATACCTACTCTACAATGTCTGCGGCAGCACAGGAAACTTCTCCACTTACAGTACCTACAGCTCCAACCTCAACGTCCTTCTTTCCACCCTTTCCTCCAACGCCTCTGCCACAGGCTTCGCCACTTTCACAACAGGCAGCATTCCCGATAGCGTTACCGGCCTTATCCTCTGCCGTGGTGACACCGATATCTTCAACTGTCGCTCCTGCATCCACACCGCCATAAAAGAGATCCGGCAGTTCTGCCCAAACCAGAAGGACGCCAGCATATGGTATGATTTATGCCTACTCCGCTACTCCAGCCAAAACTTCCTCTACGCTCCCGACATCACCTCAAACATCAAGGTTTTCATGTTTAACACTCAAACTGTCTCGGCCGAGCAACTGTCGCCTACAAACGGGTCTTCCACGGCAAATACTACCCGGCCTACGGCAGATTCATCTCATGGAGGTAATACAGCTCCAGAGATTATATGATTGGGAAGAAATTTTATCTATTTTAAAATGCTATATTTCTTAAATGATTTTAAATAAATAATTATTTTTTAGCACTCTAGGCCCCGTATTCTCTATACTTGGATGTTTGTCTTACAATCTTTCCCATTTATACTAGTTTAGTTTCAGATTTTTAAGTAAATAAAATGTCACTGTACTTTCATTTACTTATTATTAAGGACCAAATAGAAAAAATTTCAAATTATGAAACAAAAAAAGAAAAAAAAGTAATGACATAGATAGATGGATTTAAAAACTCTCAAGAGTCATACAGTATGAGTAGGACCCGTGGGCATTGATAATTATAACAAAATTTGACTATTCTTCGTAGCCTTTACTTGAATCAATATATTATGGAGTGGTTAGCCTATGTGAGTTATGCTCTACAATTCTTTCTAATTGTTTTAATTAAGCTAATTGTTCTGGTATGACTATTTTTTTTTTTAATTTTCTTTTGAAGGCCACGCCCCGAAGAAACGAGTTTATGTTCTCTCTTCCAGTAGAGTAAAGTTCACCTGTGGTTTCGTGACGATACTTGCATAGTTTATTCTTTCATTGTTTCAACATAGTACTTCTTGGCTTTATTTACTTATTGTAAAGCATTCTGGTAAATGTAAAAGACTACTTCCTACTCCGATTTGCATCATAGCCCCACCTAAATGCCTAAAAAAGTCTATAATGCTCTAACGTTTCAATTATATCCTAAAAACATGTTTTGCTGTGCTGAATTTTAGTTGGCTTGCTCCGTTTGGAGTTCAGTGGTTGAGGAAATTTCTTCCTCTTTGCTAGAGACTTACGTTTCAGCATATCAGCTAATATTCTAAAAACTAATTTTTGAACTTATTTAGTTACTGTAAAATAAAAATCAGTTTAGAAAACATTTAGTGTAATATACAATCATATAGGATTAGTAATCTATCTCTACCTTTTTCACTTTTTCGCATTCACCTCAAACATCAAATTTTTCTTACAGTTATAGATGAGACAATGCAAAGCAAATTAAAGTGATTTACATACATACCATACAATTCTAATATATTTATATTGACCTCAGCATAACTAAAAATCAGCCAATTGACCCCCAAAAGAATTAGACAACTGTAGTCTCAATGCCACAACTCCACTTTGACCACTTCGGGCAGTTTACTCTCTACCCATTCATTCCTAATTCTTTCTATAAAAACTCAAAATAAGTATAATTAATCATTGGAACGGGTACTTTGGTTACAATTTTCTTGTACCATAATCGCTTGTTTTGCTATATATTTTCTAACCTTGTTTCAATTAATAAATTTAACATCATAATGCAGGAAGCAGTAAAGTGGGCACTGTTGTGGCAATCACAGTTCCTGTAGTAGTTGCAATTGTTCTAATTTCCACAATTAGCATCTGGTTGTGTCGAAGAAAACCAAGGAGAAAGCAACCCGGTAAGATTTCCCTGGCGCTAATGTTCAGGTTTATGTATTTTAGAAATTTACTATAACAAAATGAAAATGAAAGTAACTTAAAACTATAAACCAAAGAAAAGAAAAGAAGATGCGAGGGGATTGTGAGAGCAGCATCAAGAAGAAGATAAAAAAAGAGAAGAAGAAAATATTATTTCACTACACCGCACAGTATAGATACATCAAAGTATTTATATTAGAGAACAGGAAATATATACTGTGGTAAAATTATGCAGAGAGCTATTGGGGTTATTCTGGACCCCATATCTTGAGAATGGAAATCATCTTTATTATGCCCCATCAAACTAACATTGTCTGCAGTAGATAATGTTAGTTTGTGTCTAAGCTTGTGGAACCATGAGGTTGAAAGCGCTTTGGTGAATATATCAGTTGTTTGTTCTTCAGAAGGTAGATATGATAAAATAATTTTATTCAACTTCATCTAATCCAGGATAAAATGATAGTCTATCTCTGTATGTTTTGTGCGGGTGTGGAATACAGGATTGTGAACAATTGTCATGGCAAACATATTATCACAATAAATGGTTGTGAGATCATGACGAATTATAGAAAAGTCTTGGAAAAGCAATCCCAACCAGATAACTCGGTGGCTACAGATGCTATAGCTCTGCATTCTGCTTCGGTTGATGATCTTACAACAGTTGGTTGATCTTGACATGTCATGATAGTAAATTTGGTCTGAGGAATGTAAAAATGTCTGTAATTGATTTCCCGTCAGTTGGATCACTAGCCTAGCTGGCATCGGCATAAGTTTGAAGTAATAGGGGGCCAATTTGAAAAGGTATACCAAGTTGTAATTTTCCTTTAATGAATTGGAGAAGACGTTTGAGATTTTGTTAGTTGAGTTGAAGAGGTTTTTGAAGATGTTGAGAAAGGGTATTTACAACAAATGCAATGTCCGTTCGGGTTAAGTTTAGATATTGTTGCAATCCAACTAAATGCTTGTAAAGATGTGGATTGGTTTAAGCTTCTTGAGATTCAATGCTTGTTATGGTATGACTCATATACCATATCGGGACAGATGCTGGATCGAAGCGGAGCGGAGCGGAGCGGAGCGGAAGAATCTGTCCAAATTAGGAAGTTACGTGGGTTGGGGTGCGGGGGCAAAGCCCCGCGGTTTGGTACAGGGTTAATGTTGTAATTACATATTGTGCCTAAGGTTTACTCCTGGGGTCATAAATAGGCCTGTTAGTAACCCCAGGAGGTATCCCTGATTTCTGTAACCTCTTTTCTGAATATTGGAAGGAACTCGCCGCTCTGCTCCCGAGGATGTAGACATCTTTGCCGAACCTCGTTAAATCTCTGTGTTCTTCTGGATTTGTGTCGATTACTGTTTTTCTTCGCCCTAATTTTCTCGTGGTATCAGAGAAAAGGTAGAGGGGAAGAAAAATTTTTATCCTCGCGCCGTTCTGCATAAGGAACTAGTTTGCAGCAGCGGCAGGAGAGGCTCTAGATCGCGGCGCGGCTCAGGGAAGCGGACTGCGGGGTCGAAGGCGGACGGGCCACGACGCGGAGGCTCCCGGTGCACAAACAGGAACCAGCGATCCTTCCCCCTCAATCAGGCGGCTTCGGCGGCGGAAGGAGTTCGCAGCAGGTTGAATTGCGACAGAGGCGGAGGCCTGCTTTCGGCGTTGCAGCAGGAAGGGAAGGGAAAGGAGCGGAGGCTACCAGAGGAATATTCTATTCCATTTTTTGCTCCAGAATATTCCATTTTTGGCTCCGCTGCTGCAAAGGAGCAATTGGAAAGGAATCAATATTCTCTTGCAGGGAGGCGCTTAAAGGAAAGCTTGCCTTTTTTTTTTTGGCTCCGCTGCTGCAAAGGAGCAATTGGAAAGGAATCAGGAGGGAATATTAGAGGAATATTCCCTCAGTAGAAGGAAGTTGGGTCCGATTTCAGGAAAGCTGGAAAGAAATTGGAAGGCTCTGTTTGAATTCATTCCTTTTTTGCGGAGAGGAAATAAATGAAATATTTATTTCTTTTCTTGGAGGCGGAGAGAAAATTTTTTTTTTTGCTCAAAGATTTCAATTTTTTTTTTCTTTCTTTTTTTTTCTCAAAAAAAATAAAGGGTTCTAAAGATTTTTGCAAAAGAATTTTTTGCAGAAAGTTTTGTTGCAGGAATAATTTTCAGACGACATTTTCTGGTGCGAAATTTGTAGGCGGTGAAGTTTGACGGAACTGATAACTTCGTATTGTGGCAAACCAGGGTGAAAAATCTGTTGGCGCAACAGGGAATCTTGCTATTCCATTTTTTGCTCCAGAATATTCCATTTTTGGCTCCGCTGCTGCAAAGGAGCAATTGGAAAGGAATCAGGAGGGAATATTAGAGGAACGCTTAAAGGAAAGCTTGCCTTTTTTTTTTCTTTTTAATTAAGCTGGAAAGAAATTGGAAGGCTCTGTTTGAATTCATTCCTTTTTTGCGGAGAGGAAATAAATGAAATATTTATTTCTTTTCTTGGAGGCGGAGAGAAAATTTTTTTTTTTGCTCAAAGATTTCAATTTTTTTTTTCTTTCTTTTTTTTTCTCAAAAAAAATAAAGGGTTCTAAAGATTTTTGCAAAAGAATTTTTTGCAGAAAGTTTTGTTGCAGGAATAATTTTCAGACGACATTTTCTGGTGCGAAATTTGTAGGCGGTGAAGTTTGACGGAACTGATAACTTCGTATTGTGGCAAACCAGGGTGAAAAATCTGTTGGCGCAACAGGGAATCTTGAAAGCTCTGCGAGCAACAAAACCAGATGTCATGGAGGATGAAGATTGGAAAGAATTGCAACAGCGAACGGCAACGACGATACGTCTATGTCTGACAGACGAGACTATGTATCACGTGATGAATCTGAAATCTACAGGAGAAATATGAAAGAAATTGAAAACTCGGTTTATGACTAAATCTCTGACGAATAAATTATATCTGAAGCAAAAGTTGTATGGGCT
>NW_018165217.1:491108-492528 GCF_001263595.1 Phalaenopsis equestris
CAGCACGTGAATGGCTTCAATCAAATAATCACTGATTTATCACGGCTTGATGTGAGTATTGAGGATGAAGATCGTGCGATGATTTTTTTGTGTTCATTGCCCTCTTTCTATGAACACCTGGTGACTACTCTAACATATGAAAAAGAAACTATCAAAGTGGATGAGATTACTGCAGCATTATTGGCTCACAACCAGCGAAAGCAGAATGCAGGAGAAAGCTCTCACGGTGGCAGTTTATATGTGAAGAATAAGCAGGATCGTGAAAGGAAGAAAGAGAAGGAGGGATCTGGAAGGCGAAATTCCAGATCAAAGTCTAGAGGCAAAAAGGAAATTCATTGCTACAAGTGCAAGGATCCAGTTCATATGAAGCGAGATTGTCCAAAGCTGAAGAATCAGACTGGGGAGAAATGTGATACTTCATCGAAGTCTGTAAATGTGGTGCAGAATGAAAATTCAGATTGCAGTGATGGTGATATCCTCTCAGTTTCATCAACTCAGTTCACGGATGCATGGATTCTTGATTCAGGGTGCTCTTATCACTTAACACCTAACAGAGAGTGGTTTACTTCATACAGGTCAACTAATTCTAGCTCAGTCTATTTGGGTGATGATAGATGTTGCAATATAGTTGGTATTGGAGAAGTCAAAATTCAGATGTATGATGAAACTGTTAGAACGTTATGTGATGTCAGACATATTCCAGATTTGAAAAAAAAATTGATTTCCTTGGGCACTCTACACAGAAATGGTTTTATTCCTAAGACTGATGAGGATAGGGAAACCATCAAAATTGTTAAGGGTGCACTGACGGTGATGAAAGGAAAGTTGACTGCAGGTAATATCTACAAACTGTTATGGAGTACAGTTGTAGGTGGAGTTCATTCTGTGGAGTCAGATAATGACAGTACAAAGCTATGGCATATGCGTCTGGGTCATCTCAGTGAACGTGGGATAGCCGAATTGCATAGAAGAAATATGTTGCATGGAGTTAAAAGCTGCAAGCTCGATCTTTGTAAGTACTGTATTCTTGGAAAACAGACTAGAGTCAGTTTTATGAGTGGAAAGCACAAAACTAAAGAAATTCTTGATTATATGCATTCTGATGTATGGGGCCCTACTAGGGAGTTATCATTGGGAGGATTTCAGTATTTTGTTACCTTTGCTGATGATTTTTCCAGAAAAGTTTGGGTGTATTTCTTGAAGCAGAAATCTGAAGTTTTCTCCAAATTCAAGCTGTGGAAAGCTGAGGTGGAGAACCAAACTGACAGAAAGATCAAGTATTTGAGGTCTAATAATGACACAGAGTACACAGATTCACAGTTTCAGAAGTTCTATGACGAGCATGGGATTCAGAGGCATTTTTCAGTGCGGAAGACACCACAGCAGAATGGTGTAGCAGAAAGGATGAACATGTCCTTAA
>NW_018165217.1:492742-493632 GCF_001263595.1 Phalaenopsis equestris
TTGGGTGGCAAGGTCGCAGAAGAGGCATGGACATGTAATCCAGTTAAATTTGATCATTTACGGATTTTTGGATGTCCTGCTTATGTGCATGTACCTGGAGATGAAAGATCCAAACTTGATGCAAAATCCAAGAAGTGCATCTTTCTGGGCTACAAGAAAGGTGTAAAAGGGTACAAGTTTTGGGATCCGATTGCAAAGAAGATGGTGATCAGCAGAGATGCAGTTTTTTATGAGCAGTTTATGTTACAGCAGAATCAAGACAAGGTGTCAAAGAACAGTTCCAGTTCAGATGCAGTGCATATGGATTTAGAACAACAGCCAGTAGCTTCTGAGAGAGGTGAAAGTTCAAATCCAACACCTGGTGATTCTATTCCAGATGATCTGCAGAATTACAATCTAGCCAGAGATAGACAGAGACGCACCAATGTAAGGCCTCCTAACAGATTGGGTTATGAAGACTTGGTCTCTTGTGCACTTCTCATCAGTAGCGATGATCCAGCCACTTTTCAAGGAGCTATCACTAGCCAGGAGAAATAAAAATGGATGGGTGGAATGGTTAAGGAGATGGAGTCTTTGCAGAAAAATTTTACTTGGGAGCTAGTTCAGCTTCCAGAGGGAAAGAAGACCATTATGTGCAAATGGGTCTATAAAAGGAAACCAGCAGTATCAGAAAAAGAAGGGGAAAAGTTCAAGGCTCAATTGGTTGCAAAGGGATTTTCACAGCAGATGGAGATAGATTATGATGAAATCTTTTCTCCTGTGGTCAGACATACTTCAATCAGGGCAATGCTTGCATTAGTAGCTATTTGGGATTTGCATTTGGAGCAGATGGATGTTAAAACTGCTTTCTTGCATGGTGATTTGGAGGAGCAGATTTACATGGAGCAACC
>NW_018165217.1:494869-510335 GCF_001263595.1 Phalaenopsis equestris
TGTTATGGTATGACTCATATATCATATCGGGACAGACGCTGGATCGAAGCGGAGCAGAGCGGAGCGGAAGAATCTGTCCAAATTGGGAAGTTACGTGGGTTGGGGTGCGGGGGCAAAGCCCCGCGGTTTGGTACAGTGGTAATGTTGTAATTACATATTGTGCCTAAGGTTTACTCCTGGGGTTATAAATAGGTTTGTTAGTAACCCCAGGAGGTATCCCTGATTTTTGTAACTTCTTTTCTGAATATTGGAAGGAACTCGCCGCTCTGCTACCGAGGACGTAGGCATCTTTGCCGAACCTCGTTAAATCTTTGTGTTCTTCTGGATTTGTGTCGATTACTGTTTTTCTTCGCCCTAATTTTCTCAACAATGCTTATATTGGTGGAGATGGTTTGCAGATTGAGCAGAGATTTACAATCACTCATGCTTACAGGATGAAGAATTTCCTTGGCATAATTGGTTTGATTAAGATGATAACCATATGGAGTATGTTTGATATTAACACTGAGAAATGTGGTAAAATAATTCAAAAATTTCATGGAGAATGTATGCTTTATGTCTTGCTTAAGTTGTTGAGTCCGCCGCGAGTTGTTCCTTGTTAAAAGGATTTTATCCACATGAAACAATAGATAGAGAATATTCGTGTTGTGATGGTAGGTATAAGAAAATGAATATGCATTTCCTACTCTAAAACCAAATTTGATGATGTGATTGGTATATGTGTGAAACCATTACCTTGGCACCTGTTTAAGACCATATAATGATTTCTGTAAAAATAATACTTGAGAAAGGTATTGAGGATCTATGTGACCTTGAGGTTGATGCATATAAATTGTTTCTTGAAGTGTCTCATGATGAATTCATTAGATACATCCATTTGTAAGACTTTCTAATGATGATGAAGAGTAATAATAAGGAGTAATTGTATCTTAAGAATCTTGGCGATTGGACTGAATGTGTCTGTGTAGTTTAAACATTATTAATGTTGATAACAAAAGGCAATTAAATGAGCTTTGTATTTGTGAACAAGCCCATCAGCTTTCCTTTTGATTCGATAGGTCCATTTATTTTCAAGAAATGTTTGGTTGGTGGGATGAGGAAGAAGTTTCCATGTTTTGTGTTTTTGTAACGCCTGAAACTCTTCTTCCATGGGCTGTTTCCATTGTGAAAATTGAGCACTTTCTTGTATGTGGTAGGCTCGAATTGTCAGATAAGATTATGTAAGAGATTAATTATTTTCTTAGGCTGTAGAGACTCAGTTTTGGATTGGATTAGCATGGGGTGTTGCAATGGTTGTGGGTTAGGAAGAAAGGTTTGAGCAGTGGATAGGTTCTCGGATCGGTAGTTGAGCGGCGAATGAGGCTGATTTGGTATGTCTTAGGTTAAAGGATTGGGTGGTAAATGATATTTAGTTGGTCGGGTCGAAGAGATTATAGTGTTATAGGTTGAGTTGTGAATGGTAGAAAAGGGTATGAGAGTGAGTGGGGAGGACAAGTGAGATGCTGATTTAGTAGAGTTATTAGGTGTGATATTTTGTTTGTAAGGGAAAACAATTTTATTGAAAATAAAATATCAAGAGTCCAGTTTCGTGACAGTGGAAGGACCATAGCATTTTATAACCGTTAATGTTGTCTGGATTTTCTAAAAATACACAAGATAAACATCATTGTTGAAGTTTATTTCTGTGTATAGGTGGTAGCAAGGGAAAGTATTAACATCCATATGATTTTAGTTGCTTGTAATCATGTATAGCTCCATAATGAGCTGATAAGGAGATTTACTGAAAGTAATTTTTTATGGAAGCCGGTTAATAAGATATATGGATGATTTTACATTCTTAAGCAAGAGTGAATGAGGAAAATATTAGTCAGGTAGAGGAGCTCGGGTAGTCTCCAAAATGTTACCATGCTTTCGTTCAGAGTCGTTTTGCTAAGGAGTAAGGACAACTTATTTGGTGGATGATGCCAAAGGTAAGAAAGCCTTGAATTAATCACTAGTCTATTCGCCTCCTCTGTTGGTTCTTAATACCTTCATACGATAATTAAACTCAAGTTCAACTTGGTGTTTCAACCTTATAAAATGTGCAATAACCTTATATTTTTTACATCGTAGGATAGGTTCATGTTTATCTTGTAAAACCATCATTGAATAGTACATAATATATGTAACCATGGATAGAAATTGTGGGGAAGGACCTGTATGAATTAAAGCTAATATACTACACTGAGTAGTACTAGAATTCATAAATGACATACGATGACTTTTTGAAGAAATAGATGTAGTGAAAAAAGATGACATATTGAAAATATATTGTTGCGGTTGTTGTTTGGGTACCAGTTGAAGAATATAAGAGTTGCATGTCCTACCCGTTGGTGCCATAAGTCGGTTTGAGTAGTAACGGATGCAAGAGCTTGTTTATTATTGATAATTGGATATAACCCATTATGTAGGTACCCTAAAAAAGTAGTTGGTTTGTGAACTGGTTCATTATTTGGTATCTGTCAGCAACAAAGAAAATCATGCGGTTATTATTGTTAGCGAATTGAGAGATTGATATCAGATTATGAGAAATTTGAAGTGTATGTAGTAACTTGGAAAGTGTTAGCTTACGAGTGGGGATGGGAAGAATATCAGTTTCTGAATGTTGAATAGGAACTGTATTCCTATTGCCAATGAGTATTTGTTTGTTACCTTGATATGATTCTGGATGCTGAACCTGATCATGGCCAGAATCTATGTATCAGTCGAGTTTGTTGGAGGGTTTGGATGACGTGATGTAGGTAATTTGGTTATTGGAGGTAGATGGATTTGTAAAGATCATTGGTTGATAATTTATATTCAATCTGTGCTAGCAATTTGAAAAAAAATGTCCCAGTTTATTACTTACTTAACAAGAGACCAATCCAGATATTTTGGTTTGCGTAACATGAAGACCTTGGCCTCTTTTTGAGTGAGCTGGGGTGTTTCTTCCTCTGCCTTTAGAGTATTTGTTCTTACCTTTGTTTGTATAAAAGGCTAGTTGGTGGTCCAAATCAGTGATCTCAACTTTCAAATCAAAGGAGAGATTAATTTCTTCGCTGGTTAAAAGTGCGTACATTTCTTCAAGATTAATGGGAGCTTGCTGGGTTCTTATGGTAGATTCAAAGGCTTGATAGAAAGCTGATAACCCTTTGAGGATCTCAAGTATGATATCTTCAATATCAACTTTGATCTGATTGCTAAGATGTTATCAACTATGGTTTTGATTTTCATTAAGTATTGTTTCATAGTTAGATTTTGCATAGTAATACTGTGCAATTTGTTCTTGAGTTGAAGAACCCTATACCAATTTGCTCATTGTAAACTCCTCTCCAAGTTTAGCCCTATTTCACTGTAGCTCTCTTGATGTAACATATAAGATAAAATGGATGCATAAATTGTTGAGTACAGTGCAGCCGCATGATTCTAATCTATCTTAGTTCATGTGGTATATGCGGATTAACGGTGACAGTGTTGGAATCACTGAAAAGCGTTGAGACAGGTGATTGAATTGATCCATAAATATATCTCAAGAATCCGTTGGCTTTGGTGATCATCATGATTTGAGGTCTCCATAGTTGATGGTTGCCGGCGGATAAAGTATTTGGGACCATGGATTTCATGTTGGACATCAGAATATTCAGTGAAGGTGGAATGGAAGTTTCAGATATGCGAAGATTTACAAGGACTTCATGTATTTATGATGATCCGGAATCATCCATGGTGGAGTCTAAAAAAGGAGCTATGATACCGTATAAACTGAAGAACAAAGAAGAAGATGCAAGGGGATTTTGAGGGCAAGAAGAAGAAGAAGATAGAAATAGAGAAGAAGATGAAACTATTATTCACCACACCGCAAAGCATAGAACATCATAATATTTATATTATAGAACAGTAAAGAATGAATACAATGAGCTATTCAGGTTACTATGGACCCTATATCTTAAGAATGGAACTCATCATTATCAAAAACTGTCAAATTTAAATTTATGATGATTCAAAAGCAATATATATATATATATATATATATGTAGTAATTAGAAAAAATGTATTCTTTTGTAGGCGAGGCTAACCTTGAAGAGTTTTCCAAGGTTGAAACTATATTGTTTGATTTACCCACACTTAAAGTAGCAACTGAAAATTTCTCAGAACTTAACAAGGTTGGTGAAGGGGGCTTCGGATCAGTTTACAAGGTAAAATGTTAACCTGTATTTTCTTCATTTTCTATAGATGTTTTACTTCCCAAAAATATTTGTCAACATTTTTATTGTTTTGATCTTCTCTTAGGGAGTATTACCGGATGGTCAAGAAATAGCAGTCAAGAGGCTCTCAGCAGGATCAGGGCAAGGGCTTGAAGAGCTAAAAAATGAACTGGTTGTAACAGCTCTACTCCATCACAAAAATATTGTAAGACTATATGGTGTCTGCCTGGAAAAAACAGAGAAGTTGCTCATATATGAGTATGCGCCCAACAAAAGCTTAGATACAATTCTCTTTGGTAATATTTTTTGTACTTATTTTTTAATCAAAGCTTAAAACACTAGTAAATATTCAGCTTGCTTTTTGACTTCACATTACAATCACTCTTTTATATAAATAGGGTGTACTGATTTGGCTCCTTTCGTCATTATCATCAAATTGTCTTGACTCAACATTTTTTATATATTTGTACGTGACACAGATCCAACGAAAAGTAAGCTACTAGACTGGATGAAAAGATGCGAGATCATAGGAGGGATTGCCCGTGGCTTGCTTTACCTACATGAAGACTCCCAATTAAAGATCATTCATCGAGATCTTAAAGCTAGCAATATATTGTTAGATGTAGACATGAATGCAAAAATTTCGGACTTTGGGATGGCTAGAATTTTTCGAGGAGATGAGAGTCAAGGGAAGACGAGTAATGTTGTTGGAACGTGGTAAGTTTAAAAAAATATTAAATTTTTACTACTTTCACTACTGTTTCAAGACCAATGTCATAAACTCAAGAGTTTGATGCAGTGGATATATGGCTCCAGAATATGGATTGCACGGACATTTTTCAGACAAGTCTGATGTATTTAGTTTTGGAGTGCTAGTTTTAGAGATTTTAACAGGAAGGAGTAATAAAAGTTTCTTTAATGATGACCATTCTGAAGACCTCTTAAGTTATGTATGTATCTGTATCTCCTTTCAATGCTCTCAAACACATTGCATTTTCCTTTTCTATACAATATGCATCTTTTGATTTATTTTGAGAAGGTATGGAAGAATTGGAAGAATGGAACAGTCCTAGAAATTGTAGACCCAACCTTAGCAAAACCTCTTCCGAGAAGTGAAGTCATGCGATGCTTTCAAATTGGACTTCTTTGTGCACAACATGACTTTTCTCAAAGACCTACAATGATAACAGTGGTTGTCATGCTCAACAGCTATTCTATGTCCATTGAAGCCCCTTCAGCGCCAGCTTTTTTTGCAGGGGTAAGTGGCATAAACACAGAGGAGTTTTCAAGGAAATTTGACATATATGAAAATGACACTTACAAACCTTCAAGCAAGAAGATGCCAATGTGACCTAATGTCATTTCAATTACGAAGCTAAATCCAATATAACTAGTTAATAAAAGGACAAAAATCAATGTTATGGTTGTCTATTTTCTAAAGTGGTAAATAATTTGTATAATGTGCTCATTTTATTGCATTTCTATGTCAGAGGTGTAATTTATTCTTTGAATAAATACTAAGTCTTAATATCATTTTATAGTAAAAAATAATTTTCTTTTATACACACACACACACACACACACACACTTTTATTAATGATAAATGTCTTTCTATTCTGTTCATGCATTTTATATCCTATATGTACGAAATATATAAAACCTGTAACTCAACCTTTTCGTAAGACTTGTCTTTATTAAATATTTTTAACATTCTTCCTTGAGAAACAACTACGATCATGTTACCTTGAGTAACTTGTTTTATTCGTTTTCCATTTCATGTTGTTGCTCTTAATTAGGGGATGGTTAAGCAATCATTTTCATAGAGAACACAAAAACACACATGCTTAAAACACAGGGCAACATAAATCACATAAAAATAAAATAATAATCACCATAAATGTTCATTACACTATAAGTAACATAGTATAAGTTCAAGCAATATTAAAGATAACCTCAAACTCAATTTCTACAAAAACTATCACCAAAGTAATACAACTAAAAACAAAACAATAATCCACACCACTAGAACTTCGTTGACATATCATCATCAGAGCCTTTTTAGTCATGATCATTGTCACCCCCTTCCATTGTCGGCTCACTATGACTGATTTCTAATTAAAATTGATAAGGAAGTGGCTCAATGTTACCCGCCCGGCTAGACTGCTAAGTGCCAAGTAAATATTTGTGTATGTCATACAAATTTGGTAGTGTTGTTGCTGCTCAAGGTGAAAAAATGCAAACCAACGGGCTCGTCCGACTAATCTTCCTTCTAACACTGGGATGTAACATCTCCTTTAATCTCCGACACTTGTTCAGAGATGTAAGGAGAACAACAGAAGGTAAAAGCCTATGGTGAAGCTAGATTTTATTCCCTTGAGCTCTTACATGACGCATTATGCTTGGGAAAAATCTGCTCCTTTCTCTTATTTCCCAATGCTCCCATAATTATACACATAGCATAAATGAGGGATGGGGGCCAATCTCAATTATCATGCTTCCATGAGTCATATACAAAATAAATCTCATAATAACATGATCAACATCGATTTGTAACTACTTATTTATTGCATAATTCAATGCAGCTCTATCTTTTATTACCTCGCTGAAACTTAAGCTAGGTAACATCCTGACATAAATGAAGGAATATCAAGCTTTATATTCTATTGTAAGAGCATTGGTGCAGAGATTAATTTTTTTCTCCACCCGCTCTATGCATTAGACTCCATAATTAAGTTAGTGAAATTACATAATATTTCATATTAATTCTGCTAATTATCCAAGAATAGTGTATCAATCAGTAGCGTAGTTCAACAAGTTTTACATTGCATTGATTGGTGAACTATCAAACAGAAGCCAATTGCCTCTTACGAAGGTTTTGTTGTCCCTGTGTTCTGTGGCATCCACCGGAAGATCACAGACGACGAGAATATTAGCGACATTAGTCCTCCCAATCACAATCTACGATGATGTTTTCAATTATGTTTTGTATAAGCTTATAATGCAAAAGGGAATTTTTATACATGGCTTGAGCTTCTTCACTCACAAAACAATTGTTATAGAATGATCAGAAGCCTTCTTGTCCGCCTTTGCTCCTGACCTTGATTCCATAATTTCTCGATGAAATAGAGACATAAAATGAAAAAAATTGGATGAATGGAGCTCTAAGAATCAAGAAATCTAAAGCCAAAGGTTTGTAATTCAATTTGAGAACCAATGCTTATATATATCTATATCTATATATATATATGTTGAGCATATATATATATATATATTGGGACTATGTTGCTTGGTTGCTGGGTCCAAATTGATCAAACACAGTTAAATCACCATCAAATCACTCCTAAATTGGTAGGCCTTCACTAAAGTAATTAATGTAGCGCCGCGAAGTTGAGGGTTAGTGTTGTGGCGTGCTCTTGGTTTCCCGATCATTAAGAAAATGCTAATTTTTTTCTCTGTGGCATTTAGGTTTGACCACTGCCTAGTTTTTATGGCTTTACAGTGTTATGGCACTATAGAGCATGTGTTGTGGTGTAACCTCAATTGACGCTAAGGTGCTATCATGACTCTATAAGCATGGAAGCAAGGGTTTGGAGCCTAAGTGCTAGAGGGTAGCTTCAGTGCAACACACTAAATTCATAAAAGAAACCTTGAAATTCGAAGAATACCATATTATACTTCATACAATCACACAAAAACTAAGGCAAAGCAAACATGCAATCAAATCAAAAGAAAATGCTTGGTTACTTCCCAAAAAATGCTTGATTTAATTTCCCAGCCAAAAAAACAAAGTTGTATCACTGGGATGACTCATCTCAATCAACTCCTTTTCCTTATCAAAATTACATTCTAGACAGGGTCTCAACCTTTGGCCATTAACTTTAAATCACTGGGGTGATTTTGGGTCCTGAATTTGTGTTGCCAAAGAACGAATTACTCTAACTATATTGAATAGTCCAAATCACCTGAATTTTAATTTTCTTGGATAAACTTTTTATCTTGAATTGAATAGTAGAACCTCAAATCTAAGGGTATGTTCCTTCTTATGACGCTTACGATCATGGCGTTTTGTAATATTCTTGTTGTAAATCTTAGCATTTTCATATGCTTCAATTTTAATTTCATCTAACATATTTGTTTGTAGTAGTCCTTTATCATTAACATCTTTTAGATAAAATAGAATTTCATAATGGCCCAAAAGGCTTTATGTTCAAGTATTAGGGGCAAGTGACAAGACATTCGATAAGCAAATAATATGGTGACATCCCAATAGACAATTTTTTATGTTTTTCTATATGAGTAGTGTGCATCATCTAGCTCCGCTGTTGTCGATCAGAATTAAGAAAAAAAGTACTTTTGATTTAATATATATATATATATATATATATATATATATATACATACATACAGAAATCATAAACATTTTTTGAAAAATGAGACTAAAGTGATCTCATACATTTTAATAGTTTAAGTAACCAAGCACGACACTACAAACAATGCACCTATCATGATGAATGGGCACATTACTAGATAGCAGCCTCGATTAAGTAAACAAAAAAAATTATGTCATCCATTTGGTCTGCGAACATTTTTGTGTGACTGAAAAGTTCCCTTGTTTAATATAAAAATTAGATAAAATTTATATTATATGGGTTCCAAGTTCCCTATAAGGGCAAGCCCCTATAGTTTATTACATCCTAAATGACCAAAGTCATTTAAGAAAACTCTTGATGAGGATTAGCGACAATGTTTCTCTTCAAAATTAAATATAATATCTTCTATTTTTTTTTAATCCAGTTGTACCATGTTCCACCTCGTGTTGACATATCTAATAAAAAATCATTTTGACACTAAAAGATTCTTGAGATCCCTTCATTATATTGAAGCATTTATGGAGACAAATTTTTTATGGAGCAAAAAATTTTCATATAAAATTTTGTCTAACTTAGAAACTAATAAAAAAAGATTCAACATTTTTTTTTGTGTATTCATGTCTCCTTTGGGATCTATTTATCTTAGTTTTATCCATTTCAAGTGGAATATAAAGTTTTAAATTTATTGTCAAGAATTATGACTTTCAGATTAGTTGAGTTAACACATAAAAACAAATTATCGTTAGGTTTTGTAAACAAAGTGCATAAGAGTGGTATTGTAATAAACGAACCACATAATTGCTATAAAGTCCTGAAAAACATGATAATTACAATGCTATATTAAGAGTTATTACATTTTAATTATTACATATTAAATATATATTATTAATATATATTTTTGTATTAAATATGTATTAAATAATTTTTTAATAAGTTATTAAATTATACTTGTAAATAGAGATTACAATGTTGAATAAGAAAACAAGATGCATGTACTGAAAGAAATAAATCTAACCCAATGTCTTAATAGTAGATGTGGATTACTCATGTTTTATTCAACCAAATCAAATAACATTGATCTCAAAAGAAGTCATTAAGGAGAGTCAAAATTACGTTATATGAAAAGATATATCTATTGTGTATTCCTAAAACTAAATGTGTTAAATTGAAAAAAAAAAAAAAGAAGATAACAATTGAAGATTTATATACATAAAGCTCAATTCAACATAGAGCTTAACTGGCACGTAAGTGCCAGTCCTGGGCGCTTAGGCGCCACAGTTCATTTTTGTACATTCTTCATTTTTTCTCCAAATTTGATCCTTTTTCACATCTTTCACAATTTTTCATCCATTTGATTGTACCTAAAAGACAAACACACAAATACCTTTCATTAAAGCGTAATATTTTAAAAGTAGGTATAAAAATGTGTACATAAAGATTATATATTTTAGGTGTATCAACTATCATAATGATCTATTCGAAAATGCTTAGATATTAAGCTATTATATATCCTTAGAAGGATATTCACGACACTCATTTATGATGAGTGGGACAAGGAAATATTCCTCATTCATGCAGAATGAATGGAACATGCATATCTACCATACTCATGATGAGTAGGTATTCTGATTTGAGACCCTGCATGAAGTGGCTCACCGGAAGGCATGGCTTCTCTCATTTGGATTATCACTGGCAAAAGGCATAGGACTCCCTAAAGGACTTACACTTTGACTTAAATGCAAACAAGTAATCAAATTAAGTTAAACATAAGGATTCTCTTACATGTACTCATTATGAACTTTGAAAACCTTTTAACTGGCCTAAGGTAGTCACAACAGCTCACATAAGATATAACATAAAAGAGTGTTTTCATTATTTCTTAGAATATGGATTACAAAATAAATAAGCGTTGAACATCAATTCTATAAAGTATAATGAGTATATCAAAAGCAAGAAAAGCTTAAGCATAATTTCTCTTGAAATATTACCTGTTGATAGAGGCATGAGATGAGATGTGTAGCATCGATTAATAAGTAGGCTCCTCCTTTTTCAACATTATTGATCATGAACGGTCCTTCCCAAGTGGGTTTGAGCTTGTCGTGTATTCGATGGTGAGAGACAATGGGGCGCTTTAGAACTAGCACCAAGTCTCAAACAATGAAGGTCCTCGGTCTCACGTGTTTATATTGAGCTCTGGCACTTTGGGCGCGATATATCTCGAGGTATTGTTGCTTCTACAACTTAAGTCCTTTGAGGCTATCGAGCTCTTCTAACATGAGTCATATATTTTCATCACCGTTCACGTTGTTTCTTAGAGCAACTCTCAACAAAGGTAGTTCAACTTCTAAGGGAGGAGGGCCGCTTTGGACCTGAAATTCAGTGCGTTAAGGGTAGAGCTAGCAGAATGATATGTTGAACAATATGCCCACAAGGCCTTTAAGAGTTTCTCATGCCACTCCTTATTAGCATGAAGGATCTTTTTCATGAGGTTTACTAAAGTATTATTGAAAGCTTCGGTTCTTGGATAATATATAGTGGAATAACATCAGTCAATCTTGTGCCGTTGAGCAAATTGATTTATCTAATTGTTTTTGAAGGCTAGTCCATTATCAGAGATAATACGTTGCAGCACACGAAATCGATACACTATATTATTTTTGATAAATTATAGCAAGTTTTTAGCCTTTACCTTCCTCAAAGGGTTGACTTCTACTAACTTAGAGAAGTATTCGGTAGTTAAAAGAATAAATTTATTTCTTTTAAAAGATGGAGGATCAATGGGCTCTATGATATAAGTTTCTCAGAACTCAAAAGACCATGATGTGATTGTGGGATGTAGTGAAAATGTGGGTTGGTGAGGTATTAAACTAAATACTTAGCAATGATGGCACTGTTGGGCATACTCTATGCAATTGACGGTCATCAAGGGCTAGTAATATCCAAGCCTCTTATTCTTGATATTCATCTTGGGGCCAGGTTGATGGGACACACAAAGAACATCGTGAACTTTAGTCAAGATTTTTTAGATCCCGTCATTCCCAAACACATCATAGCCACACCTAGTTAAACAAGCATTGTTATAGAGTACCATTCATGTAGGTAAATGATAACACTCACTTTTGAAACTAAGAAGCTAGAGAATCGAGGAAAATGGCTCCTTGTTCCTGTCACATAATTTCGTACACCTGGAGTCTAGGAACCCATGTTTATACCTTATTTATAATATAGTATCTTTTTAAAACTCTAAAAACTATATAGGAAAAAGAGAAAAGGGACTCACACTGCATGAAAAGAACTTTAGTAGGAAAGCTAATAAAATGCAATGTATAATGAGCTTTGCCTTTTTATTGGGAGAAGCTAAATGGCACCTGAAACAAAAAGGTTAATAGAAATCATCAGTTGTTCCCACTTTAATGATATAAGTGTGTATATATGCATGATCCCTTACAGAAAAGCACCCTAATATACTATCACACATATCAAGCATACATGCACTCCAAAAACCACAAAAGTGATGCTTGGTTAGCAAAAACAATCAATAGAGAACAGTAACTAGAGGCGTTGAGAAGACTACCTAACATCCTAAATCCTAGCCTAGCACACAATCTAACAAGAATATTGTTGACCTCATTATTGGTTGAGGTCTAGTTTTCCTCTTTACTAACCTAGGTCTAGCCATAGGACTTTCCTGTTGACTATTTCTAGAGGAATAGAAAGGGAACTCTAACTGTTAGAAATTATAAACTCTTCTTTGCTTAACTTGAAGTTCTACAAGTTGGTCCTAACCTCTATCACTTAGTAGGTGGGGTCAATATGGAGGAGCTCAAGGGGAGTCTCCTATAGGATAGTCAAAATTTAGGACTAACTCTAGGTGGTCTGGTTTTTGTTAGGCTAGCTTGCACACACTACACCTTTTTCACATACCCCAAACCCTAGGACCTCTTGAAAATTGGTCTCCTAATTCCTTTTGGAAAGCTCATATGGATGGACCTATATCCCTAGTCCTTAGCTAAGAGGGTTAGGACCAGCATATTGAGCATCTAAAATGAATCCTGATATGGCTTCTATTGATTTGACATGGCTTCATGGCTTACGTGCCCACTTTAGCCCAAAATCACCAAAGTACCCCTACAACCCTAATTTTCACCAAAATTCCCAAAATAACCTAAAATACTCAAATTTGTCCAAAAATCATTTCAAACCATTCCTCACTACCCAAATTGACTAAAATCACCAAATTCCAAAAATACCTTAAAAATTGCCAAAATTACCAAAATACCCCTCATGACCAAAAAATTCAAAAAAATTCCGAAAATTCCAAAAACATCCCAAATAATCACAATTTCAATTTTTAACCATCACATTGACCCAATTTGACCAAAAGCCCCAATTTGCTCTTAAAGGCCCAATTTCCCCAAATTAGCCTTTCCCCAAATTAGCCCCAATCCCAAATTAGCCCCAATTTTGGCCCAGTTGACCCCAATCTTGCCCAATTGCAATTCCAAATCAAAATTCATTATTCCTAATACCAATGGAAACAAAACATAAGCTCAATTTGACCTAATTTTAAGCTTAATTTCACTTAAATAAAAAAGCCTCAAATTTGATATGTCTAAATCCACTAAACTAGCCTTCCAATCCAATTCAAAATCACTTTAAATTCTTTCCAAATTCCTCATGAAATTTCTCTACACAAAATTCAACATTTAAGTGACACAAATTTTAGCCAAAATTTACCCCTAATTTTAAAAGCCCAAGCCCACCACACTTATTTGAAAGAGCCCAATTCCAAAGCCCACATGACATGAAATTTTCTCTCATCATCCATTTGATTAAACCAAACTATACTCAAAATTAATCATTTCATAACACCAAATCAAACCTCATGACAAACTCTACAAAAATATGTAAACCCAAAAATCATTTCTCATGCAAATTAGCTAAGCCAAGGACAAGCCATGGAGCCATCTCCAAGCCACATGCAAGCCATATGAGTCATGCTCATGTCACCATGCTATCTTGGGCAAAAGGAGGAGCCTCTTTAATGGTCCCCTCACACATGATTAACCACTCCCATGACTCACTTCATCACACCATTAGCCATAATCCACTTGGATGGGGACTTCACCATGCTAACCTAACTGATCCACCTGATTTCCCTCAGCACCCAAACCTTCTTTGGTGGGTGAGCCCAACCACAAAGCATGTCTTGACCCAAATTGACCCAAAATGACCCTTTTTCCATCCTATTTTAATTTAATACCTTTACACATGGAAAACCCCAATTGACTTCACTAAAACCAAGCCCTGACCTTCCTAAGTCAGATGGTGACCCCTCCCTAGCCGGCCAGCCACCTTCGCTGCCGGGCTAGCTGCCGGAAAACCCAAATTCAAGAGGCCCACCTAGGCTAAAACCTAAAATTGAACCCATACAAGCTATCTTACCCCAATTGGATTGTTACCTTTTTCTTCCCTCCACTTAAGCAACCAGAGCCACCCATTGCTTGGCCCAATTGAAGCCTCCAAGCCCTCTATTTAAACTCGCCCTCCACAGCCAAGGGGGGAGAGCATAAAATTCCTTGGGGAGACTCTGCCAAATTGCTCCAGAGTTTCTTCAAGAACTCTTGAGTTCAATCCAAACATCCTCAAGCTCTCAAACCCACAACCTGAGCTCAATTTTGGAGCTCAAAATCAAGCCTAAAATAGGACATCCCTCTAAACTCAACCAGATCCAATTTAATTACACCCACACCATCCCTTGAGTGAGAGGAGGAGATCTCCCATAGAAGCCCCATCACCAGGCCGTCGTACCATAGACTTTGATCAACACTCAAAATCAGCCTTGGCCGAAATCATGCCTAGGCATTTCACCACAGCTCCAGGCTTCATCTATTTTGGTTGGGGGAGTTGTCCGTAAGAAGTTTTCGGCCACCGGAATCGAAATCCCGTTGCTCGCTTTTGAAGGATGTTTAAGTTTAGAAAAATATGAAATCAAACTGACCTCATATATTTCATAGTTTAAATGAAAGAACGCTATACCTCAAACTCTATATATATCCCGAAGGATAAACACAAGACTTGAGGATGAGGCTTGATCAAATAAACTACTAAAGGTATGACGACTGTTTGGTCTACGAACTCATTTTTTAAATAGAGTTTATATTAAACAAAGAGGTGTGAAATGGGATTGGCTCAAATTTGGAGCATTTTGTTTTTGGAATCCAAAGGAGGAAAAACTAGGGGATGACGTAGATCCAGAGGAGAACCTTGGTTCCTTCTTAGTCTATCCTATTATTTGGCTTCAGTTTTGAGGAGAAAAATTTAAGTGTTTCATCCTGCTAATTTTATTAATTTAGGGTTTACATTTGTGAAGAATGATCACACAAATAGCTTGGATGATGTGAGGATTTAGGTCAGAAAAAAAGACAACCTCGGAATCCTAAAACGACTTAGAGATTATATTGTACAACAAAGATGTACAAAGGCCTAAAGATAGGGTGAGGATTTATGTTGCATAAGCAGACTACCTCGAAATCCTATAGTTTGGTTGTTTAACTCTAAGGAAGGAAATTAGTTTAGCTGGGGAAGACAGGTTTTACTGTTGAAGATGGTCGTGCTGCCCACCATGCTAGCTCCAAGCTCCTTGTCGTGGCGAGTTTAAGTTTTCTAAGTTGTTAAGTTAAGGTGTCAAATCAGATGTCTCTATGGTTGAAGTACTTTAAATTTTTATGGAGGGATGTTAAAGTTGATTAGAGCGACACCAGTTAGGATCCCACGATTTCCTCATTCAGGCACCACTATTTTCTATTGGATTCACTTAGTCCAACTTAGTTTACTAAACTCAACTTAATGAGTTCCATAATTTCATTTAGACCA